>NC_081421.1:113238276-113377319 GCF_949786415.1 Peromyscus eremicus | reverse complement strand
ATCCCACAAGCATTTCTGAGAGGTCCTGTTGTACTTCCAAAGAGAAGGCTGCCATCTGTCTCAAGGTTGGTTCTCTGTCTAGATGGATGTAAGACAAGGACACTCTCCACCAACACCACTGCACCTTCCTTGTTCTCTCTGCCATTTGGAAGAGATTCCTCACTAAGCACCTTCACATGGTACCAACCACTCAGTTTACCTGGAGCCCCTTTCTAGGAGCCTGGTTATACTTTTTCTCCAGCTCTTGTTTCTTTTGAAGAAAGAGGTAGTAACCTCCCGGTTTAGAAAATGTCCCCTGTTTCACTTCTTCTTCCAAAGGTCCAAAAATATCTTCCAGCAAATCTGAGCAACGAGCTGATGACACGTCCATGTTCTTCTTAACAAAGGCATCTCGCTTTGCTACCAGCTGGTCCTGGGGAAAGACAAAGTCACACAGATGATTGAAAGGAGGGTGATAACACAACAGACTACTGGAGAATGCACAAATGGGGCCATGCCCTTCACCTCACTGTGAGATCCAAGGTACCCCTGAGGAGGGTGCTGGCTGCAGAAACTGATCTTTCAATTTTGATTTCCTAGAGACCTTGCTCTCTGTTCTCCTGCTTAAGAGATATTGTCAGAGCAAAGTCACTGCTTCACAGGAAGCCTCTATCTACTGAAGTCACCAATTAAGGAATGCTTCAGATTATAAAACTTAGAGCTAGGCAAGCCTGTGTGGGCCTCCTGAACCCACTTTTTTTGTGGCTTCATGAACATGTCGTTAGTAGACTAAAGTTTCCTTGTCTATAAGGGTGGGGTAACACCACCAATCTCAGAGGTTTCTTGTCAGACTCTACAAGGTGATAGAGAGTATTAAGCCCCAGGACTCTACAGAAACACTCAGTAAAGGGTAATTGACTATGCAATGCTCTTTAATACAGGAATATTTCCCTGTATTTTCTTACTACACAGCCAATGAAAGTACTAAAGAGGATATGATAAGCATGTCAGTGTTTGGAAAGCATAATGGAAGAGCTGTTGCTCCACATGACATCAAGCAAGTAACTAAATATCAACTCTCTTATATCCTTTAGGTTGGAGAGTAGTTGATTTCTTACTGGCATTGACTCCCCTATTTTACCATAACTTCTGAAAGAAGCCACATGTCCTATGTGAAACCAGCCTTGGTAATCTGAGAACCATTACCACTGATCAAACAGCAAAAATCTATAAACATTCTTATGATTGTTTTCTCATTACTAGTGGAGAGCACAAAAGCAGTAGTATTTCTTGACAGTAAGAGCTACATTAGGAGTGAATACGATAAAAACACATTATATTTAAAATTCTCAAGGAATAAAAATATCATATTATGAAAAAGTAAATGAAATAATCCTTTGTAAATGTAGTCGTGTAATTAATTCCCTCAGTGACTGAAAAATGGTTTCCAGGGTGGGGAAACAAACAAAAATGGTGTGTGTGTGTGTGTGTGTGTGTGTGTGTGTGTGTGTGTGTGTGTGGCTAGTTATAGTGTCATGCTTTTTGACCAAAGTCCAGCAGAATCTAATCTTTCAATAAACATTGCAAACCTGTGCACATCACCGAGTGTCACTGTCTTGGAGACCAAGGACAATGCTCATCCCAGAAAAGGCCTGTGTTTTTCTTTGTCTTATGATATCAGGTACCACACTTACCCCTAATTCCCTCTGGAACTTTTGGTCTATATCCTTGAAAGAATTCTTCATGAAGACCTCAATGGCCTCTCTCTCAATGGGCCTGTGCAGGTCTAGCAGCTCTTTGAGAGTTTCCGTGGGCAGCTGGACCTTCTGGTTCATCTGTTCTTCATAGTGCTCAATGGCCTTTTGCACTGCAGCTGAGTTCTCTATCTGGGCCAAAGTCAGGACAGCATTCTCCATGCAGGGTAGTTCTCCACTTCTGATGGCATTGACATAGGTCAGCACCAAGCTCTGTAAACCTACCAAAAAAGTTAAGAAATTGGCTGTCAGTTGGTAGAAAGAGCACTCTACAGCTTTCAGGATCCTCTAACAAAGAATAGCATTATACTAACTTATTAACTTTAAGATCCAGAGAATATTAAATCCTCTTTTTCATTCTCCTTCATTTGTTCCAAAGATAGATGTTTAATTTAGTGGCTTCTAGTATTAGGGGAGGAGAGTTGTGATATCAAATCTTATTCCTTTATTACCCTTCTTCTCTCTCTTCTCACTGTTTTTCTTTCCTCTCAGCCTAAACCCTTTTATTCTTCATTGACTTTTTTTTAAAGCCAAAGTGTCAGCTTTTCTTTTTTTCTGGTTTTGTTGTTATTGTTTTTAAAGTGCATCTTTCTAGTCCTGTCTCTAGTCTGTAAAAAGGGATCAACCCAGACATTCCCCCACAAAGCTGTAAGTAGATGAGCAAACCATCTAGGTTGATTGAAAGCATCACACTCCAGGAATCTGTTTTGCCCTTTTATAGCAGCACAGTATATTGTATACACAGTACTCAAGAGAGTTACACATTAAACCAGAAAACTTTACCTTGTCCTCCAGAATTCCTGCCTTCCAAATCCCCCATAGAGTTTAGAACCAACTGAAATTTCCTTAAATCATGTTCCCGTCTTTTCGGGACATCACCATTCCACACTTCTCCAATGGGGGATTCTCTCATCCACTCTCTTCTTTCAGTCACTTGACTCTTACTTTCTTGAAGTCAGAAAGTTGTATCCTGCTTTGGCCCTTCTTCTGTTACCTTAGTACCTCAGGTATTACCCTCTGTCCTTCTGGGTAACTCTTACCCATTTCAACTTCTCACCTTACTCAGCTTAAAAAACCAGTGTGTTCTCAGCCCCCATGGACTTACGTCCCACTTGCTTAGACCTCTGGCTCCCATGTAGCAACTCCTTATTTTTTATTAATTATGTGAAATATTACTTATCACTATGAATTTTGTTTTTTTTTTTTGTTTACTTCTAATGTGTCTTTTGGTTGTATTGTGCTGGAAGGAAGATAGAAACCACATCTCTTTACCCCTCATTAGACCCAATACTTGGCTTTTTAAAGTCATTAGTAAACATTTTGTTTTTACGTGAAAGTTGTAGCCCTTAGTGACAAACTCCATAAACATGGTATTTTCATTTTTCTGACTTTCAGTAATCCTTTTTATAAGTGGAAAAAACAAGTGAGGGGAAAGGCTTCTAGGTTGAATTAGATTCTAGTTAGTTTCTCTCTCTTTCCCTTTTGCTATTACAGATTTGAGATGGTCAGAAATGGCTTTAGTTCCAAAGTAAATTCCATCATGTGATACATGCATTACATTTTCAGTGAAGTATCCTACAATGAGCAGAACAGAAGGCCAGGTAGGAAGTAGAGGGGATGACTTACGTGGCCCATTGACTATTATGCCACCAGACAGAGTCTTGACATCAGAAGAGCTGAAGATGTATGAGGTGAATTCTGCAACTTGTTCCACAAATTCATCACTCAGGTCTTCCTCTCTAAGTGTCTCTAGTTTGGAAAGATACTTCCTCTGAGCAGGCCTGTCAAAGACAAAGCACCTCCTCTTTGGGAAGAACTTCCTGATGCATAGCCGAGGCTCATTAAAGCTTTTAATTTTCATATCAGATCCTGCAAAAATGAAAATTAGATATAGCAAACTTCAAATGAATTACTTCAATATATGACACTTCCAATTCCGTAACTTCCACAACGCCTATGTAAGCTGGAAAACAACTAATACAGAATGAGCTATACAAACTTAAAGGAAGGAGAAAGAAAACACCCTTTTCTAAGAAGACGTAGCTTGTGAAATTTCACATAGAGTCCAAAAGATTCAGTGAAGCTGTGTTTCATTTCCCATAACAACTGTCAGGAAAACACAGCTACAAAATCAAGAGCTTTGTCAACAGTGCAGAAATGACATTTATGAAACTGTTTTCTCTTTATATCAGAACATTCCACCAAGCCCAGGTACCTTTTTTCAGGGTCAGTGAACGTTCTAGGTATTCATCAGCAGTGATGGGTTTTCCATTAGCTTCTAGCTCCAGGGAGAAATCTCTCAGAGCCCACACAAATGTTGGAAAGAAGCCTACGAAGTTAGCTGAGTCGTCTACCCCATCCTGCTCAGGTAATGACTTTGATTTGATAAGATCAGTTAGCTCTGTCACATAGCTGAGATGTTAAATTAAGAAAACAATAAAAACAGGTTTATCCTTTTATGATAAATATTCAACTAGTGCCTCCCCATATTAATGTTTTTTTAATTTATTTTATAATTTAATTTAATTTTACATATCAGCCATGGATTCCCTTGTCCTCCCTCTTCCAGGCCCCCCCCCAACCCTCCCCCAGCCCACCCCCTATTCCCATCTCCTCCAGGGCAAGGACTCCCCTGGGGATTCAGCTCAGCCTGGTAAATTCAATCGAGGCAGGTCCAGTCCCCTCCTCCCTTCGCCCAGGCTGAGCAAAGTGTTCCTGCATAGGCCCCAGGTTCCAAACAGCCAGCTCATGCACTAAGGACAGGTCCTGGTCCCATTGCCTGGGGGCCTCCCAAACCATTCAAGTTAATCAACTGTCTCACTTATCCAGAGGGCCTGATCCAGTTGAGGGCTCCTCAGCTATTGGTTCATAGTTCATGTGTTTCCACTAGTTTGGCTATTTGTCCCTGTGCTTTTTCCAATCATGGTCTCAACAATTCTCGCTCATACAATCCCTCCTCTTTCTCGCCGATTGGACTCCCGGAGCTCCACCTGGGGCGTGGCCGTGGATCTCTGCATCCGTTTTGTTTTGTTTTGTTTTGTTTTTGTTTTTTAGCTGTGTGGTTAGTTTTTATCAACTTGACACAACTGGAGATCCATGAGAAGAATAATTATCTGAACTGTGGACATGTCTGGGGGGACATTTTCTCAATCATTAATTAATACAAGAAGGCCCAGGCCACAGTGTGTGGTGCCATCCGTAGATAGGTGGTCGCTGGCTATATAAGAAAAGTAGCCGAGCAAGCCACAAGAAGCAAGTCATTGAGCGGAGATCCTTCTAGGCCTCTGCTCTAGTCTCTGTCTCTCGATTTCTGTCTTGGCTTCCCTTGGTGGTAGATTGTAACATGTAAACCAAACAAACCCTTTCATCTGCAGGTTGCTTTGGGTCATAATGTTCACCACAGCAACAGAAAGGAAACTAGGACATTAGTTCATTCATACATAGAATTCAATCATTCACAGAATTCAATCATTCACAGAATTCAATCATTTGCAAATATCTATTGAGCCTCTGCTATGAATCAGACACAGTCCCAGGGAATAATTTTTAAGATAAATAAAAGGACACTACCATCATAGAGCTTACATTGTAACAGATGAATTCAGAAACAAAAACAAGTAAATAAAATATTTTAAAATCTCAGATATTTACTACCATTTTGATGTAGCAAAAGGCCTTAGCCTAAAGACTAGAGAATAATTGTGTATTTCTGGTTATTCAAAGAACTTCGTGTGCTTTCTGAGGTCCTTGATTAGCAGAAATCTAAAAGAATTAGAGGAGTCATCCATGAAAGCTCCAGTGGAGAAGCTGGAGAGATGGCTCAGTGGTTACGAGCAGTTAATGTTCCTGCAGAGAACCTGAGTTCAGTTTCCAGATTCAAGTTTCAGGAAACACGATACCTCTGGTCTTAGCAAGCACTTCATTTTCACAAATACATACAAATGAAACCTTTGAAACTTCTACTTGGAGAACATTTCAGATAGTAGTCAGAAACTCTTTGATATAAAAACATGAGTGTATCTGACATGTATATGAGCTCCAGTGCATACAGTACAAGTGCTAAAGAAATAAGTGTCAGGACATCCAAGTTTTAAAGGGCAAAGTAAGAAGTTTCAAGTTTGTTTTCTACTAAGTAGGAAGCTAGTGGTGGATTTCGAACATAGAGGAGGTAGATATGATGGTATTTCAAAAGATCACATTGCCAGGATTCCAAATGGCTGTCAAGACTGTCAAAGTGTAGCTTGGTCTTTGAGAGAGAACAAGGAAAGCTCAGACTAGAGACAATGGAGAGAGGATAAGGAGGTCTGTCTAGGGAAGTAGCTTTGCTGATGGAGTTTAAAACATGTGAACTAATGCTTTCTAGGATATGAGGGAAACGATCAAGATAATTTCTAAGATTTTGATCAGAGCAACTTTGTGGAACATGTGGGAATTTACTACAATGAGAAAGATTGGGGAAATATCAGAGATTAAATCATCTCTTAAACATCTATGTAAAGATGTAAAATTTTGAATTCAGTCACAGTTGTAAATAGATATTTGATGGTGACTGAAACATAGGTGCACAGAAGCCCTTCAGACAGAATGATATTGCCTAGAGACTAAGAGTAGAGAATGAAGAGAAAAAGTACAGTAACTAAGGAGCTGTGATATTCAGAGTACACAAAGGAAATGGAACGGTTTGCCAGAGAAAAAAAGAATATTAGAAAGTTATGAAGTTGTAGATGCAAGAACCAAGTGGTTCAGAAGAGAAGAGAACTGATTTTTGAAATGCTACTGTGAGATGAGATAATATGACTTCAGATTGAGCATAGTGATATAAAAAAGAATACAGTATGATACCCAAAGTTAAGTTCATAGAAATGCTGACAGCATTGATAATGACGTAGAAAGGTAATTGGAAAGGTAGAAGTAAAGGATATAAGGAGAAAGAACTGGGAGAGAATCGTGAAAACCAGTGTCTATTGGTTACCAGTCTCTGAACAGTAGGGATTAAAATCTTCAGCAAAAGAAGGCTGTGTGGACTAGGGGGCTGATAAAAGACTACAAAGAAAGATGATGTGATCTGAGAGCCTGGGCTTCAGAGGAGGTCATCTTTCCAATGGCAGAAGAATGAAAAAGTGACTGTGAGCTATAGATTGGAGAAACAGAAATGACTGACACTGGAGGTACAGGCCAAAAAGCAATCACCTAGATAGAAACCCAGGGCTAGGGAAATTGCCAGGAATCCCCAAGGATGACCCCAGCTTGGCCTACTAGAAATATTGGAGAGGGTGCCTGAACTGAACTGGCTTATCCCAGTGATCAGACTAGTGAATACCCTAACTGTCATCACAGAGCTTTTCTCCAATGACTGATGGAGGCAGATGCAGAGATCCACAGCTAAACACCAGGCAGAACTCCAGGAGTCCAGTCAAAGAGAGAAAAGAAAGATTTTATGAGCAAGTGTATCAAGATCATGATGGAGAAACCTGCAGAGATGACCAAACCAAACTAGTGGGAACTCATGAAAGTTGGATCAATGGCTGGGGATCCTACATGGGACTGGACTAGGCCCTCTGCATGGCCAGATAGTTGTGTAGGTTGATCTGCTTTGGGAACCCCTGGTGGTAGGATCAGAATTCATCTCTGGTGCATGAACCGGCTTTTTGGAGCCTAATATCTATGATGGGACACCTCATGCAGTCTTGAGGCAAGGGGAAGGGCTTGGACTTGCCTCTACTGGATGTGCCTCCCCATGGGAGACCTTGCCTTCTTGTGGGTGGGAGTGGGGGATGGGTTGGGAGTGGGAGGCTAAAGGGGCAGGAGGAGCAAAGAGGAGGATCTTTGATTGGTGTGTAAAATGAATGAAAAAAAATTTAATAATAAAAAAATAAAAATTAAAAAAAGCAATCATTGTCTCAGATCCTGTGGTGAGATTGCAGGATAAATATTACCTATAGCATTCAGTGGTTAGTCAGGAGATAAGTAATATTTAGAGATAATGATAATAGTGAGACCATGGATTCTAAATCATGTTGAGGATTTGAACAAATGCAGGATATTCAGCTAGATAGTGATGTTCTCAACAGTGTGCCACTATGTCAATGGCAGAGTATGACTTAAGAAGTTTAAACTTGTAGTGAAAACAGGCAAAATCACATGATGAGTATAATGGGATTTGTTAATGACTTAGAAATACTAAGGTTCTTGCCTACTTATCTACCTTCTGAAATAATGAAGCTATCCTTCCTTGGTTTAGTACTGTTCTAGACCACACCAAAAGGATACTGCAGCTGGTCCATGGCCTGCTGGTTGATGGTTCCTATGCTGTTGTAGATGAAGGTGCTGCTGAGGAGGATTGCCAAGGCAAAGATCCAGCAGTCATTCTGGTTGTCTCCCTGCAGGTCAGTGAGTGAAGAAAAGTGACTAAGAGACTGTCCATCCTCTCAAGTAGCCAAAGATGAGATTTTGTCTATCTCCCATTAGCTATGGCATTATGGTAAGTCATTTCTACTACATAATAACTTTCTACCTATACAATGATTTTATGAATGCTCAATTTATGCCCTATAATTTAAATAAGATGATGTACACTCATGTATATGAGAGCATGAAGGACATTCACACTTAAAGGTCATAATATTGATGAGTTACTAACTCTAAACAGGCATGCCAAGCTTTATTCACAGGACATATATTTCACTAGTGAAAGTAAGGTCCTTCAATAATAGTTTTATTTGTCTCAGCTTGGAAAGAGTAGTAACATGTAATTCTCCATGAACAAAGATATAGTTGCAGATCTTACATTGTGATTCTTTTGCTGGTAATCCTTTGTGGAAGTGACCATTCTTTTAAAACATATTTTATCAATTTTTTGAGAAACTGCAAACATTATATTTTTATCATGGTCCCACATTGAATAGCCAGCCATGTTTATAGAATGTACAGGTAAGTTCAGGGTGTCATTAGCAGTTTCAACCAAAATCTTTGGTGATTAAAAAAAAAAAGACTAAAGTATCATTAGCTATCATCTAAATGCTGATCTACTATTCTTGGCTCTTAGACCAACTTGAAAAATAGAATATTCATTTAATTATTCAGAAGCATAAATCTGGGAGTGGGACAGATACTGCAAGGTAAGCTATTGATGACTACAAGTAGAACCTGAAAGATTTATTTTACCTTCTCAACATCTTCAAGGCCCTCAGTGTCAAGCAGAACTAGAGTGTGTCCTGGATTCTGGGGATGAGGCACACACCACATCCAGATCCCCTTGGTGTGAGACTGCACTGTGGAGCCCAGAGAGAAGCCTGCAAAACAGAATGGGCATGGGATGTGGCAGGGAGTACGTAATGGTGCTCCTGATGTTGAGATGAAAACTAATATAGTTATATTTGACAGAGTAAAACAACTTCAATTATTGATTTTAATTTCTACCCTAGAATTAGGGGATTTGTAATGTCTAATACTGATCAATACATTCATTCCATAGAGCTAGACATTTGTCCCTCCTATGTGGATAATCTAATAAATGTTTGATAATTCATCATTAAGTATTTTAACTTTCTCAATGAATGTATTTGTTCTTTCTCTAAAATACACCTATAACATTAAATTGGAAAACAAAGGTGCTGTTTAAAGAAGCGGTGAGTAGAGGATAATTCAACAAAGAGAAACTCCCCGGGTGGATAGACATTACACTTTCATATTCATTCCTTCTCTCTGGTGTTCCTTCCTCACATTGTTTTTAGGATGAGGGCTATGTGGGTGAACAGAAAGGACCAAGCACAGCTGTCTTGGTGGCACTTACCTGTTTTCTTCCCAGCTAGCTTGTTCATCAAGTAGGATTTGCCTGTGCGGTAGAGGCCCACAATCGCCACCACCACCACTGGCTGCTTGATGGCCGACAGGATCCCCAGGGCCTCCTGGTTGACCATGAGCTGCTCCTCAGTGTTTTCAATGAGGCACATGGGCTCCAGCATGTGGATCTCCGAGGCCATGTCCCGTGTGTTCTTTTGTCTCTAAGGAGATAGTAATTGGACAACAATTTCTAGTCAGTGAGAGGAACAATAATAGTATGTACTAAAATTTTCCTTCTTAGAAATGTGTTCTTGGTACACTTCTAAAAATTCTGGGTTCTTTATGGTTGTCCTATAGGTTGGCCCACTACTCCCTAGTTAAATACAACTAATCTGAGATCCATAAATAACCAGAAAAGTTATATAGTGGATTCAAAAGGCCGAATATAACATTTCCCCAGCTTTGTCCAATCCTAGTATCTTACATACAATCAGTGTAGTAACTGACTAGGCTTTTGGCATTTCTACAACACCTTTAATGAAGCTGCATACATTATACCTCCTCTTTACTTAAATAACATTTTTACTAATGTCCTTTTTCTGCTTTGTGATCTAATCCAAGATCCCTCACTTATCCTCACATCTCTTCAGCTTCCTCTTATCTTCAGTAGATCCTTATTCTTTCTTTATCCTTCATTGCTTTAGATCCTAGAATAGTGTATTGCAGATATATGGTAGAGTACCCCTCAGTTATTTTTTTAGTTATTTTCTTAATGAGAGTTTAAAATTATATTGGTACACACTGTGCAAGAATATCATAGGACTGATATTCAGCAATCTCCAAAGGATTAATGATTCTAATATGACTTGCTCTGATAATACTCTTTTGAATGTGGTCTCTTGGTTAAGGGGCTACCTGCCAAGAACTACTACTGTTTTGTAATAAAAATTACCACTCAAACAGTAAATGAATATTTAGAAAAATGTCTAAAATTTTAGTTACATGGAAACACAGGTTAAAAATGTATCAAGGTTCCCTCTCATGCCACTGAGAATGTGTAGCATAAAGACAAAAATAACAAGTGTTTCCCAGGGTGTGGGAAAGAGAACCCTTACGTATTGCTGGTGGAAATGTAAAGTGGGCAGCCATGGTGGAAAGCAGTATGGAGGTTTCTCAAAAAACTTGGAACTACCACCCCCAGATATGTATGTATGTATATGTATGTATGTATGTATGTATGTATGAATATATATGTATGTATATACACACACATATATGTGTGTGTCTGAAGGATTATAAGGCAAAGACATTTGCATCTTCATTTCATTGAAGCAGCATTATGGAACTGGTCTAGCTGTGCATCAACAAATGAATGGAAAAATTAAAGCATAGTATGTACACCCAGTGGAGTTTTATTCAGCCATAAGGAAGGATGAAGTTATATCATTTGCAGGAATAATGGATGGAACTGCAGATCACTATGTTAAGCAAAATAAGCCAGATTCAGCAGAAGAAGCCTTGTCTATTTTGTCTCATACATAAAATC
This sequence comes from Peromyscus eremicus, assembly GCF_949786415.1. Lineage (NCBI taxonomy): Eukaryota > Metazoa > Chordata > Mammalia > Rodentia > Cricetidae > Peromyscus > Peromyscus eremicus. Next base: position 113,366,258 of record NC_081421.1, on the reverse strand, counting down.
TAAATTTAAATATATAGTTAAATGTATATTTATAAACATATGTTCAGACACATATGAAGTCAGAAGAGCAAGAATGAGAAAGAAGGAAGAATTCCACAGGGAAGAGAGAGATAGTGATGGATGAATAAAGAGAAAAAGTATGACAGGAGAAAGCAAGGCACAGTAGCACACATATACTCTTAGATGCATGCATGTGTACATACACACACACACACCACACACAATGTTCCATAAAAGCCTGATAGGAACTATTTGGGGAGAGGAAAGGTACCAGGGAATTGAGGTAAGGAGGTATGGGGTATACTGGGGAAGCAAATATGAGTGAGAAACAATAATATACATTGGTTAATATGTCCTAATGAAACCCATTACATTGTACACCAATTAAACATTTTTTTAAGTGTGAAAACAAAAACATGGAGAAAATTTTAAAGTTGCCATTTGGAGAGACACTTTTAAAACACAGCACATCTAACTTTATCATACTTCATGGGCTTTGGTAACTACTTTTAGCATCTACTAGTAATCTAAGCTTATAAATTAACTACTATAACATTAGCTTAAGATGACTGGCTACTCTTATCATGCCACATACTTACTGATTGGAGGTCTATAGCAAGTAGGGGTATTGCTCCTACTTACATTCATTCATTCATTTGGTTGCATCAGTATGGACTCCTAAGTATTTATTGTATTCTGTGTGCCTTAGTACTTTGTGATCATTCTTTATTTTAGTGTTTGTCACTTTGTTCACTGAAGCTCCTTCAGCTGGATCCTGTGCTTGGCTGGCAGACTTCCATCATATTCCCAGTGCTGTGGTACTTTCCTCCATTGCCACAGACATATGTGATGGGAACAGCAAAAGTCATAAAGCCAGCACAGCTGCTTGACAAAGATCCAGCAAAGCTGAGCCACATGATGGCCACCATGCCATCTTTGGTTTTCATCTCCACCTGTTGCATACTTGGGGGATTTTTATTAGGGATAGTGTTCTTGTAGCCACAAAAGCTACTGGCCTGAGAATAGGCTGTCAAATGCCTCCAGTTTCTTAAAAATTGGGTTATGGGGTTAATGAGTAAAAACTGATAACTCTGTTTATTAATGATGTCAAAACTTGAGGGAAAATGATTGGAAATGATAACTCTGTTCTGTCATAGTTTATTAATGATGAATAAAAGATGAGCAAGGGGAAGTAAAACACTTGTTCAAAACCAAAAATGACATGATCTATGTTTTGGAACATCATAAATGTATCCCTGTTTACTAAATTCTGCATAAATAAAGAAGCACTCTGGCTTCTAGTCTGTCAGGCTGCAAGATTCTCACCACCACCATGGCCTGGCTCACCTCTGTCCCCCACCAACTTCTTACATCCTCTGCTGGGGCCTGCCCATCTCAGGGGATGGCTCTAGACACTCCACCACAGATTTTTTTTCAGAGCCAGCACATATTTTTCCTGTGCTGCCCTAGAGTTGAGCATTCCTTCTAAAGCTCTGGTTCCTTTCAGGGCACAGTGGTACTTATAACAAAAATATCACACTGAGTACATTTATTCCTTCAAGGTGAAACAGTGTCTTCTAGAACATGATAGGGTCTTGAACTGATGAAGTCCCAGCAGCTGTGGCTGCTATAGCAAACCTGTGTAAAGCCGGGCAGTGGTGGTGCTCATCTTTAATCCCAGCCCTTGGGATGCAGAGGCAGGTGGATTTCTGAGTTTGAGGCCAGCCTGGACGACAGAGCAAGTTCCAGGACAACTAGAGCTACAGAGACAAACCCTGTCTCAAAAACAAAAACAAACAAACAAAAAAAAGAAAACCTGCATAAAATTCCACCATGGATGGGTGAAAGGCTCAGGAAGCCCCATCCTAACTTAGGAGCTATGAGCAGTTGATGACTGCTGGGGGAAAGAGGACTGGTTTTCTTCAGTGATATGGCCTCTGGTAATCTACCCAGACTCCACTAGATGGCCTTATGCCCATGCCCAAATGACCTGCAATAACTTGACTCAATGAGGAAATGAGATTGGGAAGAGAACAGAGCTGGGGGGCGGGGTGGAGGAGAAGGAGGAAAGAGTAGGGATTATACACAGTCAAAAACACATTATGTGTATGAAATTCTCAAAGAATGAATACACATACATATTAAAAACACACAAGGGTTTTATAACTTCCTAAATTATCAATGGGGGATTTGTCTCTTTTTAGAAACTCCAAGCAGCCTAACTTACTTTACCAATAGGCTGGCATTGGCAACAAGTAGAGGGATTTTGTCTGAGTAAAGATTTTGTCATTAGACAGTAAAGATGATGTAAAATGGCACCAAGAAAGTAACGTCAACCTTCAAAAACTCACACTCTGCATTCTCCCTTACCAGAGCCTAATAAATTCTCCATAATAGGGACTGGGACTCTAAGAGTGAAAGCTACCTCTGTCAACAACCCTGTGTTTCAAGTGATCTGTCCCACTTGTCTGTCTCAGTTTCAGCCTCCGTTGGAGAGGTCTTTTCAGGGTAAAGCAGCAGGCTGGTAAGGCCTTTCCCACCCATACCTCTGTCTTACCTGAAGCAATGTCCTTCAGTCTTAAAGAAAGCAGCCCCTGTGAAGTGCTGAATGCTGTTGGCTTCTCTTGTGAGTCTGGCTGGAGAGTGCTAAGTCCTCTCTCACAAGCCCTGTGATGTCCCCGCCCTCTGCAATAGCCTGGGAAGTTCCCGATTTTCACCAGAGAACTTATGAGGAGTTAGCTTGATAAAAGAGCAGTGCTTAGGAAGATGAAAGTGAAAGTAAAAACACGGTCAGCTATTGCCAGTAGTCTAAGGTGGAGTCATCTTCCTGGGAACTTCCCTAGCACTCTGTTTCTCTCTGTTCCTGTAATGTCTTCATTTATCATGGTATCTCTTTCCTTGCTCTCCCACTCTGTTCCTGTTCCAGCTCGAACCTCCCGTTCCCTTATGTTCTCATGCCCCATCCCTTGCCTTCCATTATCCCCTCTCCCCCCCAGTTTGCTCATGTAAATCTCATCTATTTCTCCTTCACTGGGCGATCCATGTGTCCTTCCTAGGGTCCTACCTGCTAGCTAGCCTCCCTGGAGCTGTGGGTTGCAGTCAGGTTATCCTTTGCTTTACATCTAGTATCCACTTATGAGTGAGCACATACCATGTTTGTCCTTCTGAGTCTGGGTTACCTCACTCAGAATGAACTGGCCTACTCTGGTGATCAGATACCCTACCTGTTATCATAGAGCCCTCATCCAGTGACTGATGAAAGCAGATGAAGAGATCCATGGCCAGTTGCAAGGCCAATCCCAGGAGTCCAGTCAATAAGAGAGAAGGAGGGATTCTATGAGCAAGGGACATCAAGATCATAATAGGAAAATGTACAGAGAAGACCAGCCAAACTATTGGAAACGCATGAACTGTGGACCAATCGCTGAGGAGTCCCCTGTGGAATTGGACTAGGCTCTCTGAATAGGCGAGACAGTTGTTTAGCTTGAACTGTTTCGGGGGGTGGGCAGGCATTGGGATCGGGGCCCATCCTTGGTGCATGAGCCACCTTTTTGGAGCCTAGTGCCTATGGTGGGACATTTTGCCCAGCCTTGGTGCTGGAGGGAAGGCTCATATGAATGTACCAGGCTCTGCGGACTTCCCATGGGAGACCTTACATGGAGGATGTGGGAAGCAGGGGTTGGGTTAAAAGGGAAGGCTGGGGGACAGGAGGAGGGAGGAGAGGGGAATCTGTGGTTGGTATGTAAAAATGAATGGAAAATCTCTTAATAGCAATAATTTGAAAAAAAAAACTTTATAAAAAGAAAGTAAAAAACACTGAACAGGAAGAAATGACTCAACTGTTTGATAGGAGTGAGGGATATGCTGACGGGAAGGCCTCAGGAGATTTCTCAACTTGAGAATGAAAAACGGTGCAGTTTAACTCCAGAGTCTTTGTGGACGTTTAGGAATCTAAGGTGATGCATTTACTGAAGAGGGCATGTTCTGAAGTCACTCCTTGTCACCTTTCTGTCCTGTTTTGGTCTGTTAGTGTGTGTTTTGTGAGTTGCCTGCCCCACTGAGCTACACAAAGGTAGCAGGAGATTGTGCAATTCAGAGTAGAACATGAATTTGTTTAAAAACCATTTCTCTGTACAGTGAAAGAATAAAGATGGAAATAAATAAAAAGGTAGAGTTAGAGGGAACCATGAGGGAGGAGGGTGAAAAAGAGGGGGGGGGAAGGAGAGAGAGGGGAGGGAGGGAGGGAGGGAGGGAAGGAGGAAGGAAGAGAAAATATTACTGAAAGTGAAAGTGAGTCTGAGTTGTTTTAAACATATCAAATGCTGGGAAATCAGCTGGTTTGTTTTCCTTTTGGACTAGTGAAATCTGTTAACATTATGCAAGCCCCAAACAATTTATCACCACTAGAATATTTGTCAACCATGTGGCACTTAAGGGTAAACACAAAGGATTTTTGGGCTTGTATCTAAGCTTAGGGGTTTCCAGTGTCTGCACAGCATGTGTGTTCCTAAGCTCTGGGGCGGGTTCTCCAGTCTTCTTTGGAGCATGTTTCCTTAGAGACAAGTGAGCCAAAGTCCTTTTCTAAACCCCTGAGTGGAAACAACATCCCAGAGGCCAGGGCAAGCCACTGCCAGCTCTAAACCTCTGAGATGTCTGTGAGCCTCTGGACTGTGTCCACAGTCTGGGAATGGCCATGGCATTGACAAGTGACACTGGGCTGTGAACAGCATCTGAAATGGTGGTTTGAAGTTTGGGAGACATCTAATTAACCCTCGTGCTGATCTCCTAACTGACTAGCACTTAAAACCTCCCATCTGACCTAACACAAATCAGACAATAGGACCGATTCTTAATTTTCCAGCTACAAGTGTTGAGCCATTTCCACAAGCCCACATGACAGCAGTGTGCACTCAAAAGTATGTTGAGGAAACACTATACCACTGCCATTATTCTATAAGTTAATGTCTCATCAGAATTGTGTCTACCAAAGCCCTGGGTTTGATGCCAGCACCAGCAAAAGAATTACTCAGAAAGTATTTTTGTGTTTCTATATTCCATGAGAGTGGTGAGACCCACAACTTCGACATTTTCCTTGTGTGGTGCTTTTCTTCTGAATGTTTAGATGCAGAACCAATGCCCTCATCATTGGGAGACTGTGACGGCTAATAGTCTTCAAATTAACTCCCTTCTTATTGAATTTAGGAGAGGATTCTGTTACTTCATGAACAATGTACAGTACACATTTGAAACAATTACAATAGGCTGATCATTTTTATTCACAGTTTTCACTTAACCTGTATTTCTGTTTTTTGTACAAGTCAATTATACTTAGAGACTTGCAAATTATGTCATAGAGGTTTAGTTGGTTTGAATTTTAGAGTATGGTGCATGAAGACCCACTGTTCTTCATTTTCTCGATCTCTTGATGCAGTTTCCTGCTCTCATTCTCAAATCCTTCCTTGAGAAGCCGTTCCTGCTCCTGAAATGGAGATGGAGACTGTTAACACAGACAGCTTCCCATGATCCTCAGAGTGTCTCACAAGCTCTACTTTGGTAGTTACACTAAACCCTGGGGGAATTTTGATAATTTATCTCAAAATCATTTCCTTCTTTATCATCCTTATTTCCTCCTCATCTCCTACATATGGCATTAAATTTCTGTGCTTTCTCCAGTTTTAGAAATGTTGTCTAACAATTCCTAGAAAACCAGTAGCCCACAACTCTCAGGTCCAATTCTTGGATTCTTTGACTCAGGTAAAACACAATTTTCTACAAAATCAACACCAACTCCCCCCTTCTTTCTCGCCTCATCTCTGATCTGTGTGGTGTGCACTCTCAAACACATTTAAAAGCTGATAAAAATGAGCAAAGAACCAAATGAAGGTCACTACCTGAGTCAGAATTAGGGCAGGCATTCATTCAAGGAATTTAGGACATGTCCAAAATTTTAGTGTCCAAGACAGGAGACAAATATGTTGAAGCAACTGGGGTCCTCAGTGCTCACACGCCATTCTATGAACAACCCTGGAGCCTAGGTACAGATGTGGAGGGATGCTTAGAAAACAGATGTTCTGGCCATGTGAGCATTTACCCATTTTTCTTGAAGGTTTGGGACTGTCTCTATTCTTTAGGATGCTTCCAGAGATAAGGTCATGCTAGGTATAGTGGGAACAAATTTTCTATAGGTCCCACTCAGTAGAAAAGATAGGAGTTGGATATTATATCTTACAATCTGATGCAAAAAAAAAAGTCATTTTACATGTAGAAAGTACAACTTCTCTGTGTAGCACATGAGAAAAAAAAATAGTCCTTGACAGGTTAGTTGAAGATTTTGTCACAGAAATCCTACAAAACATATTAACAGAATCTGTGATTCAAAACTACTGTTTAATAGAGGCACCCTGATAAAAGATTTCATCCAGCAATAGGCAGCCTTACAGAACCAGAAGTAGATCTGAGAAAAAGCAGTGACGGGATGGAAATATAATCCACTTGGGAGGATTTTGTGTTATTACCCTTGTAATTTAGGGAGGGGGGCACAGAGTCTCCAGTCACAATCCAGTCAAGCCTTGGCCTTGTGAGCCCAAGGCCTCAGGTTCCTGATATACATTGTTGACTGGACTGCAGAAACTGAAAATTAAACTGGAGCAGCCAGGTACCTTAAGTTTAAGAGATATGATTCTTTCTTGTTCTGCCCTCATCACCTCCCGTTCCTTCTCCATCTTCTCAGTCAGCTGTTTCACATGCTCCTGGTAACTCCTTTCCTTCTCTTCCATCATCAGCTCAAGCTTCTTTTGCATTTCCTTCAATTCTCTGTTTGCAGCCTCTGCAGCTTCAGCCTTTATACGTTCCGCTGACAAAAGAGAATGCAAAGAATGCATCAAATGAAATCTATTAGCTGCTTTTGTCTTTTACCACCTTGGGAAAATTATCCTGTCATTGACAAAAATTTCCTGTGGAATCTTTGCTGTATTAATCAGTTAACAACGAGGGAGATGGCCGCATCTACTGGTTTAAAAACAGCCACCATGAAGCTGAGACTGACATTTGTCACTCTCTGCCATGATAACCTCATATGGACCAATATTGTAGCACATGGCAATAATTTCCAACATCTGGAGTCTTCTCAGCAGCCCTCACCTTCTATCTCCTTTTCCTTTTCTGTGAGTGACTGATCTGTTTTTAGAAGTGTTTCAGCCACATCCTCCTTCGACTCAAAGTACTTTTTCAGCATCTCTTCAGCCTGGATGAGAAAAGAAATTAGAATGAGAAAATAAGAGAGTGATTTAAAGACAAATCATGCCTTGCATCTCTTAATTCAAAATAATGCTATCAGCTCTGAACAAATACTTTGTGATTCAAACAGTATTTCAAGTTTAAGGTTTTAAAATCAAACTGAGGTTCCCTCAGACTCGAACATTTCTGATTGTTCAAGCTTTACTAACAGGTGACTCCACTCATATAGCTGTATCTTTGATGTCTTCTTCCCCTCAAAGTATTTATGCAATATGTTACCATCAGCTAATAATGTTGATTTGGGATTCAAAATGTAATCTTTGTTCAACAGAAAAAAGTTTGTCATACAATATGTTCTGATCACACCTTTTCGTCCCCCAACTCCCCCCAGATTCTCCCCACCTCCTTACCCACCCAACTCCATGTCTCTTTTTTCTCTCTCTCTTTATAAAACCAACAGCTAAACAAAAATCAATCCAAAAAAAAGAAAGAAGAAAAAGAAAACCAAGAAACTGACACATACAAAACAAAACCCACTAAAATACAAAAGTGGAAATCATATGTAAGCAAAAGACCAATAAGACCAAAAAAATGTCCAAACGAAGCCATATGAGACAAAAACTTTACAATGATACCATTGAGTTTGTTGTGTGTTAGCTATGTACGTCCTGGCATGGGGCCTTCCCTGAAGTGTTAACCAGGAACTTTTACTTGTCATCTGCTCCATCCAAACCTGCTAGCCTGAGACCTTCCCTCCTACCAGAAAGACAGCTACAGATCATTCTCAGAGCATCCAGAATATTGTCATAGTAGTTCAAGAAGGGGCATTGTTGTGACTGAATGAGAATGACCCCCATGGGCTCATGTGTTTTGATGCTTAGTCACATGAGAATGAAACTATTTTATGAGGATTAGTAAGTCTGGCTTTGTTGGAGTTGATGTGTCCTTGATAGAGGGAGTGTGTCACTGGGAGCTGCCTTTGAGGTTTGAAAAGCCCATGCCAGGCCCAGTATCTCTCTCTCTTGGCTGTCCCCTGCAGCTCAGGATATAAATAAAGATCTCAGCTACTTTTCCTGCACCATGCCTGCCTGTGTGTCACTGTACTCCTCATCATGATGATAATAGACTAACCCTCCTAAGCTGTAAACAAGCCCCAAATTAAATGTTTCCTTAAGACTTGCCTTGGTCATGGTGTCTCTTCACATCAATAGAATAGTACCTAAGACACTGATGCTTAAAATCTCTTATTGACTTTCTCACTTATCCAAATAAACATCAGGTCTTTTTGAGTGTCCTCCAAGACACCCACTGACTTATCTGACCTCTGGCCTGTCACTTTATGTCTTGATAATGTTTTTTTTTTTTTTTTTTTTTTTTTTTTTTTTTTTTTTTTTTGCCAGTGACTATACGCAACTATTAAAAAGCATCAATTTTTTCTTATGTAAGCTTTCTGGTTTCTAATATTTCCATTTCCTTCATAGCCATTTGTCTTTCTGTCTAACTTCTTTAAAGACTCAGCTCCACTTTCTTATCTGATATCATGGGTAAAATATACTGTTTTGTATATATTATTCTTTGTACAGGAGGGGTAGGATTAAATTCTAGTCAAAATCACATAATCATATGATCACTAGCAGTGGCTTTAGAACATGAATACAGCCCGGAAAAGGGCACCATGTACTAAGGTTCTTGAGTACAACAAAGGAAAAAGCCTTGAACCCAGAACATGATTGAGTCATTAGAGTACCTGGGTTCTTTTTTCTAACTTCTTGTATACAAAAGGAAAGAAATATTTAGCCTTTGTAAAACCATCAATGTTTGAAAATAATATGTGTCTAAATCTAACCTTGCCCTCTATTGCCTAAGTAGGGCAGTTTAGAGCTGTTACAGGCAAAGACTGTGTAACCTGGATTTTCATTCAGGCTGTAATACTCATTACTCTGTGATCTTGAGTGAGGTCTTAACTTCTCTCTGCCACAATTCCCTTTTCTTTTTATGAGATAGTAATAATAAATACTTAGTAGAATTGGTGTCAGAACTCAGTTAATTAACTTCTAGAAAACAATGAGGACAATCTACGTGCCAACTGCTATTATTACCCTTATTACAAGTCTGTGAGCTAACATTACCTAGGGGTTGTGAGCAAGAACTTACTAGCTACTTTTGGTTTGGTTTCTTTATTCCTTAAATTACAGTAACACTAGCACCCTGAGAAGTACTGGAAACATGGGGATAAATAAATCACTGTTGGATGATTAGATAGATAAATGAGGGAATGAATAAATTCCACAGCATTTCTGAGAGGTCCAATTGTACTCCCAAAGAAGTTGCTGTTGGTATCATGATTGGCTCTCTACCTGATGAATCAAAGACAAGGACACTATCCAAAAACACAGTTGCATTGTCCTTGTTCTCACTAGCATTTGACAGAGATTGTACCACAAATTTTAAAAGGTCTTATTAAATAAAAACACAGAGCCAGATAAAGGGATGAAAACCCAAGAGATCAGAGGAATAGGAAAAGCCACAAGCTAACCTCACCTCACTGACACCTCAGTCTCCAAAGAGACCTACTGCCTGTATACCCATGCCTATATGCCTTTCTGCTTTGCTATGTCATTTGCTTTCTCTGTCCACCTACATCACTTCTGCTTCCTGCCCAGTTCTGTCACTTCCTGTCTGTCTGTACAGACCTCCAAACCTTTATGGTTAGCTAGTGTTGGAATTTAAGGCATGTGCCACCACACCTGGCTCTGTTCCCAGTGTGGCCTTGAATTCACAGAAATCCAGACAGATCCCTGCCTCCTGAATGATAGGATTAAAGGTGTGTGATACCATTACCTGACTTCTATGTTTAATATAGTTGCTGGCTTCTTCCTCTGATTCTCAGATAAATTTTATTGGGAGATGCAGATAAAATATCACCATAAGAGATTCCACACCAAGACCCCCAAAATGGTGCCAACTACCTCAGTTTACCTGGAGCCCTTTTCCAGGAGCTTGGATATACTTTTTCTCCAGCTCTTGTTTCTTTTGAAGAAAGAGGTAGTAACCTCTTGGTTTAGAAAATGTCCCCTGCTTCACTTCTTCTTCCAGAGGACCAAAGATCCCCTCCAGCAAATCTGAACAACGAGCTGATGACACGTCCATGTTCTTCTTAATAAAGGCATCCAGCTTCGCATCCAGCTTGTGCTGGGAAAGGAAAAAATCACACAGATGCTTGAGAGGAGGAAGTTAACACAGAAGAGTACTGGAGAATGTCTAAATGAGGCCATGCTCTTCACTTCACTGTACATCTCATGGTGTCCCTCCAGAAACTGGTCCTTTAGTTCTTAATTTCCTGAAGGCATCTTCTGGTTCCCCTCCTACTGCCCACCTTCCTGATTTAGGAAGTAATTATCAAAGCACAAATACTACTGCAAAGGAAACCTTTGTCCTGTCAAGTCTCTAAATTTAGGGATAGCTTAGATCAGGCTCATATGGACTTCCTGAACCTATCACTCTGTTTTTTTGTGAACTTAACAGTCGTGGGCCAATGATTCCTTGTCTCTGAAACAGGATGAGCAACACCAGTTTCAGAGGTTTTAGTCACATTATGAGGTAACACAGAGTACTAAGACCAGAGACTTTACTAGAAGTACTCAGTAAAAGAATAAATACTTTTTGATATTGTAACACTTTGTATGGTTTTTGTCACTGTGATGTTAAAGAAAGATGAAGATGTTAATGATGGGCATTTCAACATTTAGAAAGCATAATGGAATTGAATATCTGCATGTGTTATTTCCTGAAAGTAATTTAGGTATGAAGATGCCTATTTCCTACTGACATTCACTATCTAGTTTCACTGGAACTCTTGACCTCAAGTATCATTACTGACTATCATTAATAAAATCTGGGCTTACTAGTCAGGGAGAAGCATCACTGATTTTTTTTATAATAAAAATTTTTATAATAAAGAGAATGAAATTTTGTGGAAAATGTGGTTAACTATAATGCTATCTTTTTTTCTCAATTTCCAGCAGAATCTAATATTTCAATAACCATTGCAAACCTGTGCACATCTCTGGATGTCACTGTCTTGGAGACTAAGGACAATGCTCATACCAGAAAAGGCCCATGTTTTTCTTTATCTTATGATTTTGGGTACCACACTTACCCCTAATTCCCTCTGGAACTTTTGGTCTACATCCTTGAAAGAATTCTTCATGAAGACTTCAATGGCCTCTCTCTCAATGGGCCTGTGCAGCTCCAGCAGCTCCTGGAGAGTTTCCGTAGGCAGTTGGACCTTCTGGTTCATCTGTTCTTCATAGTGCTCAATGGCCTTTTGCACTGCAGCTGAGTTCTCTGTCTTGGCCAAAGCTAGAACAGCATTCTCCATGCAGGGTAGTTCTCCACTTCTGATGGCATTGACATAGGTCAGCACTAGGCTCTGTAGACCTACATGAAGGAATTTTAAAATTGCTGTTAATTGCTGGACAGAGCACATAGTTTTCAACTCAGTTTTCAGCATTTTCTGAGAAAGAACATCAAAGGAATAACATATTAACCTCTAGATCCAGAGGAGATTGAAACCCATTTTTACTGCTTCTACATTTATTCCAGAGATAGTCTTTGGGTTTTGTTGTTGTTTGTTTTGTTTTGTTTTGTTTTGGGGGGTTTTGTTGTTGTTTTTTCAAGACAGGGTTTCTCTGTGAAACAGTTCTGGGTGTCTCAGAACTCACTATGTAGACCAGGCGCCTCAAACTCACAGCGATTCACCTGCCTCTGCCTCCCGAGTGCTGGGAATAAAGGCGTGTGCCACCTCCACCCTGCCCAGAGATAGACTTTGTATTGACTCAATCAGGGCAGTTTTTGGATGGCCTGAGACACTATGTCTACTCATTTTATCACTCTTCTTTTTCTATTCTCATTATCTTTCTTTCTCTCTTATTAAACGACCAAAGAGAAAACTTTCTCCTCCTCTTTTTTTTGTTGTTGTTGTTTTTTGTTGCCCTTCCTTCCTCCCTTCCTTCCCCCCTCCCTCCCTCCCTCCCTTCGTTCCTTCGTTCATTTGTTCCTTCCTTCCTTCCTTCCTTTTTAGTGGTGCATGTTACTAGTCCTTTTTCTATACTATGTAAATGGGTCTATTCAGACGTTTTTCCACAAAAGCTACAGAATAACCAAGACATCTAGGTTTCCCAAAATCTTTGATGTATGTAGGCCTGAATGCAACACATCCCAGGAACCAGTTCTCAGGCAAATCAGGGCAGCTTTAGGTCCTTCCTACCTAAGAGTTTTCTATGCATCCATCCTGCACTTTTTTGTTGTTGTTTCTGTAGTTGAGATGAATCTTGGATTTTATTCTTTCTCTTACATCTCCATTTACATGTTGGATATGTGTGTGTGTCCATTTACTTTTTTGTTTGTTTATTGAAATAATCTGAAGTTTCTCAGACTTCCCTTAACATTAATATGTAGCCAATGATGAGCTTGCATTTCTGTTTCTGATCATCCTGCCTCTAACCCTGCAAAACTAAGATCACAGGTTTTCACAGCCATACTAGTTCTTGTGCTATTAGAATCAAATCAAGAACTTTGTGAATGTTAGTAAAACCATTCTACTCTCTGACCTATATTCTTGGTCAGAGAGCTGCATGACTATGTGGTGTTCCTTATTGTAAATATCAGGGAAAAGTCCACATTGAATTATTAAAAAACAAACAACTTCACCCATTTCAAAAACCAATTCTTTCTCCTGATAGTACCATCTCAAGAAATAATACAACATGAAAGAAGTGCTGAGCTTCAATCTCAGGTGATATATTAATAGGTCCTTGTAGGTGAAAGTTTTCCTGTGTCCAGCCTGGCCCACAGTCAGGACAAATCCTCTCACCCATCAGTCCTGCAGCTGCTCGGATCCAAATAAACACACAGAGGCTTATATCATTTGGCACACCAACTTGGGGCTCTAGAATTTCCATAAGGCCTAAAAGAGTTTTAAAAAGGGCTTCTAAACACACAATCACTGAGCCAAAAACAAAAACAGCTTTCTACTTCATGTCACTCATGATGGGCCTAGGTACAATGATGTGTCCCCTGGCTGTGGTGGGTTTGCGGCATGCAGGCTGGAACTATAGCATGGCAGATTCCCGCCGAGTTACACAGAGGTTTCTGTAAGCCGCGCAACATGGTGTGTGGTGGATATAGTTTTTGCTACTTTAAAAAAGAAGAAGAAGAAGAAGAAGAAGAAGAAGAAGAAGAAGAAGAAGAAGAGGTTTCTGTTGCTGTTGAGTTAAATCAATATGTATATTTTAAAGATATCTTGATTTCAAAATCTATATCTAAGGATATGTTGCTTTGGAAAAGAGGTTCTGCTTTTGTTTCCACAGAAAATGAAAACATATGAATTGTTTCCAGGCTAATATGGTTTGATCAAGGAAGACCCCCTGAGAGGTCTCCAGATGATCCAACATCCAGAACAGCTTCAAGGCAACTGGCTTAGAGAACACAGTGTCACAGACTATTCCAGTCAGGACATACCATAATTCTTAATTTTCTCAGGATCCCCATAAGATGGTCAGCACCTCCATTCAGCAGGAAATAGTATGAGAAGCAACACTCAAATTCTCAAAATATTGTTTATGAATGTTTATTTTTATTTAAAGGAGGTTGATTATAAATGTAATCTCTTTCTAAAGAAAAAAGGGGACATTATAGATAGGATAAAGAGTAACAATTTGCTTAAAATGTTTTACAATGCTATAGATTTTAGTTTATTACAAATTTAAAGTTAATTTTGTTATACTGTATACATATTTGTACTCTCATTTAAGGTATTATGTTTATGTAACTCATTTAAATTATAATGAATAATTAAGAAATACAGATTAATAATTAGTCTTCTATGATAGTCAAACTTATAGTCATGTCAGTTAAGTTTTCTAGGTATACATAGATATATTTCAATCAGGTAGGTAGTCCTCAAACACTTCAAAGACCTACAGAATATGGCATTTAAATTGTTTTAAAAACTTAGACTTTCCTGGACAATGAGACACATCTGCTCCTGGCAGGACCAATTTACTTCAAAGAGGAAGATGGGCATCAAAGGCACTCCATATGGAGTTTATCTTCTTCTTGACAAAAAATAGCTATTTGGGCAAGAAACTGTTCTTGCCTGGACTGCTTGACAAAATGTTGTATAAACTGGACATGCAGGACCCATAGTAAGGTGACTATTGAACTTTGCAAGACGAGATGGTCCTTTTGGTTCCTGCTTCACATAGGAGACACCAGCCAGTCGACCAGGGAGCAGCATGTAATGGCACACAGGTAAAGCCATGGAAAACATGATGACATATAGATGAACAGAAATGGGCTGAGTTTAAGAGCTAGTAAGTGAGAAGCCTGAGCCAATAGGCCATATAGTTTGTAATTAACATAAGCCTCTGTGTGTTTACTTGGGGGAAGCAAGTGGGAGAGATTTGTTCCAACCGCCAGCCAACCATAACATAGGAAAACATTCAGCTACAGGTCCTTCTTAGTTCTATCACATTGTCATATTTCACTATAATGAATTTTTTTGGATTTGACATCAAAATATATTAGCTTCCATCTCACTCTGATAATTTCTACTTCCATAATTTTAACCTAACCCAATGACCATTTAATTCTACGCCATTAAACAGAGAGTTCATCTTCTGAATCTGTCCCTTTTAGAACTGCAAAGTATTACACATAAAATATTTAGAGTTATATGTATGTAAATTAGAGACCTTCCTACGAAGCTTGGAACCAACTCTAAATTCCTTAAGTCATGTTTCTGTTCTATCAGGACATCACTGCTCCATCCTGGCTATGGTTCCACACTTCTCCAATGAGAGACACTATCATGTATTCTCTTCTTTCAGTCACATAACTCTTACTTTCCTGAAGTTGAAAAGTTGTGTCCTGTCTTAGGCCTTACTCTATTATATTTGTTCTATATGTTGGTTTTTTTTTTTTTTGTGAATTTCAGGTAACTTGTTCATTAGTAGGAAACCATGACCAAGGAGAAATTGGTTCTAGGGCTTCATTAGATTCCAGTGACCCCTCCCAGCCTTGCTATTACATATATGAGATTGTGAGAAATAGATTTAGTTCCCAAGTAAGTTCCATCACATGATGCATGAACTACATTTTCAACAACATCAGCTAATGGTGTTTGGTCTGGTTAAAAGTGATTCCCTCAGTATTCTACAATGAGCAGAACAGAAGACCAGGTGGGAAATACAGAGGATGACTTACGTGGTCCATTGACCGTGATGCCACCAGACAGAGTCTTGACACCAGAAGAGCTGAAGATGTATGAGGTGAATTTTGCAACTTGTTCTACAAAGTCTTCACTCAGCTCTTCTTCTGCAACTGTTTCTAGTTTAGAAAGTTGCTTTGTTGGAGCAGGCCTGTCAAACACAAAGCACTTCCTCTGTGGGAAGAACTTCCTGATGCATAGCCGAGGCTCATTAAATTTTTTAGTTTTCTCATCAGTTCCTTAAGGAAGGATAAATTAGATGCAGTAAATTTCAAATAAATTATTTAAAACACATGACCCTTCCAATATCATAACTTTCCCAAAGCAAGGGGAAAATCACAATGTGGAATGAGAAATAAAAAATTAAAGGAATGGGAAAGAAAACACCCTTTCTCTAAGAAGCTGTGGATGATACAGTTCAAATTCAACCAGCTGTGTTTTCATTTCCCATAACAGCAGTGAGGATAGCACAATTATGGGATCAAGAACTTTACCAGGAATGTAGAAGTGACCTTTATGCTATTGATATCATTATATCTCAAACTTCTCTTGAGCCCATTCACCTGTTTTCAGAATCAGTGAACTCTCCAGGTACTCATCAGGAGTGATAGGTTTTCCATTAACTTTCAGCTCCAGAGAGAAATCCCTCAGGGTCCACACAAAGATTGGAAAGAAGCCCACAAAGTTAGCTGAGTCAGCTATGTCACTCTGCTCAGGTGATGACTTTGATTTGATTAGATCAGTCAGCTCTGTCACATAGCTGTCATGCTAAGTTAAGAAAACTACAAAGAAAATATTAATTTTGTAGATTCCATGATGTAGATTCCACCACTACCCCCTAACATATTTATTTGTTAGCTTATTCATTTTCAGAATTTATTCAGTCACAAATATCTATTTAATGTCTTCTATGGAACAAGCACCATCCTGGGGACAAAATTTTAAAATAAGTGAGAGAATGTCAACACACAGAGTTTGTGTCTAACTGAAAAAGACAGGCACAAGAAATAGTGAATCAGTGCATGGGGAGCTTGCTCATGGAGTTCTTCAAAGGTCTACTTGTGCTTTCTGAGATCCTAGGTTATAAGGAATCCAAATGAATCAACATATCCAACCATGGGAAGTATAGTGAAAGAACATTACAAACAGAGGTCACATCACTTGTAAACCCTTAAACAGAAAAACATGATTATATGGTGAATATAAATCATGATTGCCAGTGTAGAGGGGCAAAAGTTCCAAAAGACAGAAATGTAGGATATTTAAGTTAGACAGACCCAAGTCTTCAGTTTGATTTGCACTAAATGGAAGGCACTGGTAGACTTTATGTAGAGAAGATATGATACAGCATCATTTCTCAAGAAAACACTGGCAGGGAATGTACCTGGGAATCAAAAGTATAAGCAAAGAATAATATGGCAGTTGACATGTCCAAGACAACAGACAAGAAAATCTTACACTAGAGTTTTTGTGGAAGATATTTAGAGAGTATGTCAGTCTATGGAAATAGGTTTGCTAATAGAACTGAGAACTTTTGTAGAATAATGATTTCTAGTGTTTGAGAAAATGGTTGTATCAAATGATTTCTATGTTTTAAATCAGAGAAATTCTGCAAATGATGGGAAAATAATGTAATAAGAAACATGGAGGAAGGAGAGGTTTTGAAAATTGTGAATTTGAATCGTCTCTTAGATATCTACAAGAAGGCAGCTAAATGCAAAAGACTGAATGTCGTCATAACTATAAACTTGATGGCAACTGTCACAGAGGTGCTTCATAGGCCTTGAGTCTAAATGGCAGCACCTAGAGACACAAAGTAACACAAGGATAGCAGAGGCACAGTAACTAGTGAGTTGTACACTTAGAGGCCACAAAAAGAAGAGAACATAAACCAAAAATTTGGCTGGTATGGTATGGCTAGAAAACTTAGAAACTCTACATCTAAGATCCAAGTCATTCAGAAAGGAGGAAAAGCTCAGTTTATGGCATCTGCTGAGAACAAATACTACAATTGCCTGCTGGATGAAGGAGTTAACTGAGCTCAATATTTGACGTTAAGGCCATGGAAATGCAGCAAGAGGTGATAACAACATAGATGAGGTCATAAGGATGGAAACAGTGGAAGAAGGTGAGTGGATAAGGATACCACATGTACATGAGTGTCTTCTGGCTTCTAGTCTTTAGAAAGTTAATAGAGTTTTAAATTTTTTACCAAAAAATGTTGTGGTGAATATAGGGTTGAAAGAAAAGAATGCACATAATGTGCCATGCTCTGAGTGTCTGTACTTCAGAGACTCTGCTCTTCTTTTATCGATGTAAGAAAGAGAAAGTGCTATAGAGCCTAAATAGGAGAAAGAAGCATGCCTGTCTCTTTTGAGTTCCATAACATGCAAAGTGTGAGATAAATAAAACAAACAAACAAATAAACAACATTTCAGAATAACTGTGAGATTTGCAGGAGATGTTATCTGCAGAACATAGCTGGGTAGTTAAATGGAAATACTTAGAGGTGCTGACAGGAATGGTGATTTCCAGGGACAGAAGTTTTAACTGATGTTGAGGATCTGAACATACATAGGATATTAATCCAGACATGGATTTTCTGAGCAGTATGTGGCTGTTTTTAAGGACATATGGACCAGGAAAGCTTGAACTTGTAGTGGAGACTGAGGTAAACCCAGGTGGTAAAAAGAAAAGGATTATCTAAATCCCTCAGTCCTTACCTGCCAGTCTACCTGAGGAAATAAGAAGCTACTCTTCCTTGATTTAGTACTGTTCTAGGCACACAGAAAGGATACTGCAGCTGGTCCATGGCCTGCTGGTTGATGGTTCCCATGCTGTTGTAGATGAAGGTGCTGCTGAGGAGGATTGCCAAGGCAAAGATCCAGCAGTCATTCTGGTTGTCTCCCTGCAGGTCAGTGAGTGAAGAAGAGTGACTAAGAGACCATCCATCCTCTCAAGTAGCCAAAGATGAGCCTTTGTCTGCCTCCTATTAGCTATGGTATCAAAAGTAATTCATTTCTACCACATAATAATTCTGTACCTGTACAATGATTTTATGAATGTTCAATTCATGCTCTGTAATTTAAATAAGATGATGTACACTCATGTATATGAGAGCATGAAGGACATTCAAACTTAAAGGTCATAATGTTGATCAGTTCCTAAAATTTAAAGTGGCATGCTGGGTTTCACTCACAGAATATGTTATGGTAAGGGACTATCTTAGATATGGTTTCTATTGTGTGAAGAGACACCACAACCACAACTCTTATAAAGGAAAGCACTTAATTGGGTGGCTTACAGTTCAGAGATTCAGCCCATTATTATCATGGTGGGACATGGTGGCATGCAGGCAGATCTGGTGCTGGAGAGGTAGCTGAGAGTTCTACATCTTATGCTAGCAACAGGAAGTGGTCTCTGACACTGGATGTGGCTTGAGCATATATCAGACCTCAAAGCCTGACTCCACAGTAATACATTTCCTCAAAGAAGGCCACACCTTATCCAAAAGTCACACTTCCTAATAGTGCCACTCCCTTTAGGGGGGGGACATTTTCTTTCAAACCACCACAAGAACATTTTAGCACTAGCAAAATAATGTCCTTTAACTGAGTTTTGTGTCTCTCAGACTGGGAAGAGTAGTAATGTGATACTCCATGAAAAATGATGTTATTGCAAATTGTGGTTTTTAAGAGAATGGACTCCATAGGCTCATATGTTTAAATGCTTAGTCACCAAGGATAGAACGGAAAAGTTTGAAAGAATTAGAAGGATTAAAAGATGTGGCCTTATTGTGTCACAGTGGGTAGGATTTTAGGTTTTAAAAGCCTAATACAGGACTAGTCTCTCTCTCTCTCTCTCTCTCTCTCTCTCTCTCTCTCTCTCTCTCTCTCTCTCTCCCTGCTGTCTATGGATCAGGATGTAGCTCTCAGCTACTATTCCAGCACCATGCCTGCCATTTCTGGTGCCATGATGATAATAGACTAAGCCTCTGAGACCGTAAGCAAGCCCATAGTTAAATGTCTTTTTTTAAAAAAATAATAATACTTGCCCTGGTCATAGTTTCTGTTCACAGAAATAGAACACTTCCTAAATTTTGTTTTTCTCCCATTAATAATGTTGTGTAGAAGTTACAATTTTTAACACTCCACAGGCTCACACCTAAGAATCAGGCATGTTCAGAAAATGTGTAGTCAAATTTAGAGATACCATTGAGAGTCTCACCAAAGCATTGTGTGATGATGTAAAAGAAAAATGGCCAAAAACATTGTCAGTTATTATTATGAAGGCTGACTGGCTACTAATCAGTTGACTTTAGTGTCTACTCCTGCTTCCCATGTCAGGTGAGTTGAAGAATGATATACTAATTTGATTTGCCAGGAGCATAAATGAAAGATTGGAAGTGAAGAATACAGGTGGACTATTCATGCACCATGAATAGAATTTGAAAGAGGATGTTGTACCTTCCCTATGTCTTCCAGGCCCTCAGTATCAAGCAGAACTAGGGTGTGTCCTGGCTTCTGGGGATGAGGCACACACCACATCCAGATCCCCTTGGTGTGAGACTGCACCGTGGAGCCCAGAGAGAAGCCTGCAGAGTGGGGATGAAATGGGGGAGATGAACAGCACATGATTCATGAAATCTCTTTGGAATTACCATATTTACCACTTACAGGAGGACAACCAGTTACAAGAATTGGTTTTAATTGCAAGCTCAGCAAAAGGGAGGGCAGACATCCAATGCTGAGCAATCATTCATTTCTACCTTAGACATCAGTGGATGCTTGCTCTTCCTACATGAACATTCTAATAAATATTTCATAATTCAGCATAAGTAAGTTGGCTTTCTCTATGAATGTATTATTTCTTCTATCAAAACACACTTATACCTTTAAATGAGAAAGTAATGGGAGTATGGGAGGAACCAGTGAGAAGACTAATTCAGAGAAGAAAAAGTCTTCTGATGGACACAAACCATCCCACATCACCCATGTCTCTGACTTTTCCTTGTCATCTCTGCTTGCTGGATGCTGACAGTGGGAGTGGGCAGAGGGGACTCAGTAGAGCTTTGCTGGTGTCACTCACCATTCTGTTTTCCAGCCAGCTTGTTCATCAAGTAGGATTTTCCTGTACGGTAGAAGCCCACTATTGCCACCACCACCACAGGCTGCTTGATAGCAGACAGGATATCCAGAGCTTCCTGGTTGGCCACCAACTGCAGGTCAGAGTTCTCGATGAGGCACACTGGGCCTGGCATGTTGATCTCTGAAGCCATTTCCACCTTACTCTTACGTTTGCAAGAAATAATAAAACAGGGAAAAGTTCTGTGTCAGGTAGAAGAACTCAACTCAATGACATGAACCTAAGGTGCAATGGTGGCATGCATACCTTTTTGGGAAACCTACCCAACTACCCGACGGTAGTGAGGCCATGGATCTTGGAGGAGATCCAACTACTGCTGCTTACTAACCCAGCAAAATTCTTAACTGCATTTTAAATATTTATTCTTATACCATAGATAAGTGCAGCTCTCATTCCTCATCAACGAAACTTTTCTTTGCAACAGATGGAGATCATTACAAAAAAACTACATCCAATCAAAGCCCAGAGAACAAATGATTATGTGGTACTCAGCCCCAGCTGATACAGCTGTAACATAATTCCTGAACCTAAAGCTCAGGGAATACCATGGAAAAGGGGGGAAAGGTGGCAAAAGACTTAAGAGTCAGAAAAACATAAAGTCTAGTGTGACATTAAGGCTCCTAGAAATCCCAGGGAAGCTACCAAGTCTCAACAACTTGGCTGCCTAAACAAGACTCAAAGAAGTACGACACCAATAGTTAACATCAAAGGGGAAAATCTCATGGGGCCTAAACCCTAACCAAAGTATTATAAGCAACTAAGGAACACTGAAATTGGGATAAATAGTCTTCTGCATGCAAGAACTGCCCAGATGGTTATCCAATACCAAGTGGTCAGTCCTGAAATCATATACATCCAAGTAACATTATAGAGATGAAGCAGATCGTGTTTATAGATTTAGGAATGTGTGTGTGTAACAAGAATTAAAGAAAAAGAGGACAAGGATTTGAGAGAGATCAAGGGGTGATTCACTAGAGAGGTTGTAGAAGAGAGAAGGGGAAAGAGAAAAATGATATAATTATATTTTAATATATATCAAAAACTTATTAAACATAACATAAACCGAAATGTTCTGTATTTGGAACTTGTTCTTTGCGTATTTTTAAATGTCCTAAAGGTGTTTGTGGCTGTCCTAAAGGTTAACTGCTGCCATTTAAAGGTACTTTGATTTTTTGAAGTCCATAGATATCCAGGAAAGTTGAACTGTTTTAGAGTTCTCATGTAAGACTTTCCAAGTCCTGATGTTTTCTGTAATCACAGTAAAATGGTAGAAACCAGAATTTAAATATTTTCATAATACCTCAATGAAACTGCATACCATAGACCCCCCACTTTTTAAAAATCAGCTTTCAATTAATGTCTTCTTCCTTGATGTATGATTGAACCCAGCATCCCTCATTAATCCCCAGATATCTCACTAGCTTCCTCTCACATTCAGGGCTTTTATTGATTATCATTGCTTGGGAATTTTAGAAGGTTGTAAGCCAGTCATCTTGTAGAATACCCCTCACTTTTTTTTTTCTCATGTCTGTCCAATTTTGGTTTGGGATGTATTTATTATTCCTATTTATTTGGCAAAAGGTCACAGAGTTAATACTCTGTTGTCTTAGTTAGGGTCTCTATTGCTGTGGTGAAACACCATGACCAAAATGATTGAGAAGGAAGAGTTTATTTGGCTTACATTTCTTTCATCACTGAAGGAGGTAAAAACAGGAACTCAAACAGGGAAGGATCTTGGAGGCAGGAGCTGATACAGAGGCCATGGAGGGCTGCTGCTTATTGGCTTGCTTTCCTTGGCTTGCTCAGCCTGCTTTCTTTCTTTCTTTCTTTCTTTCTTTCTTTCTTTCTTTCTTTCTTTCTTTCTTTCTTTCTTTCTTTTTTTGGATGAATCAATGTGAGTTTTATTGGGGTTACCAACAGGTATATGGTTGAGGTTTTATTTACAGAAGCAGAAATTCTTTAGACAGTTGCATACCCCAAGACCAACTCAGCAAAGGTCAGGAAAGCTGGAAACCTTACTCACATCACCAGGGAGGCTACCTGGAAAACAGGACCCCAAGAAAGACACGGGGCTCACCCAATGACGGAGAAATGGAAGAAATCTACATGAATAGCCTGGACATGAGTGGGGGTAATGAAGGGCGAGGGTCGAGGGAAAGAGAGCTTGGGGGAGCGGGAGATCCCAGCTGGATCCACAACAGAGAGGGAGAACAAGGAATAGGAGACCATGGTAAATGAAGACCACATGAGAATAGGAAGAAGCAAAGTGCTAGAGAGGCCCACAGAAATCCACAAAGATACCCCCACAACAGACTGCTGGCAATGGTCGAGAGACAGCCCGAACTGACCTACTCTGGTGATGGGATGGCCAAACACCCCTAATTGTCGTGCTAGAAACCCCATCCAACAACTGAGGGATCTGGATGCAGAGATCCATGGCTAGGCCCCGGGTGGATCTCTGGGAGTCCAATTAGCGAGAATGAGAAGGGTTTATATGAGCGAGAATTGTCGAGACCAAGGTTGGATAAAGCACAGGGACAAATAGCCAAATGAATGGAAACACATGAACTATGAACCAATGGCTGAGGGGTCACCAACTGGATCAGGCCCTCAGAATGGGTGAGACAGTTGATTGGCTTGATCTGTTTGGGAGGCATCCAGGCAGTGGGACTGGGTGCTGTGCTCATTGCATGAGTTGGCTGTTTGAAACCTGGGGCCTATGCAGGATCGCTTGGCTCTGCCTGGGATGAGAGGACTGGACCTACCTGGACTGAGTCTACCAGGTTGATCTCAGTCCGTGGGGGAGGCTTTGCCCTGGAGGAGGTGGGATTGGGGGGTGGGGTGGAGGGAAGGTGAGGGGGGCGGGAGGGGGGAGAACAAGGGAATCTGTGGCTGATATGTAGAACTGAATTGTATTGCAAAATTAAAATTAAAATTAAAAAAAAGAATGATAAAGATATACTATGGTCTAAATCATAACATTCTAGATACCGAATTACTGCTGATACAATTTCCTATTAGTGGATATTCATCTGAGGAATCATTTATCCATGAGAGTAATCTATGTAAAGTGTCTATTGTAAATTATGTTCTAACAAACAGTTCTTTCACCTTAAAGGGTTGAGATTCAATTTTACTTCACAAGCATTTATTGAGTGCTTCATGTATTAGATTCTGATTAGGCGCAGAATGGGCTTTGCATAATAAGTAATATCTATAGAATACATTGCTACAAAGGGCTTCCTGATCAATAGAAAATTTCTCACAGCCACTTCCAAAAGGGAGTACCATCATTATTGCTATTTTGTGGATTTAGAAAATGAGGCTCAAAAAGGTAAGAAATGTAATTCAAAGTTCCTCACAAAAATTCATACGTGTAAGATGTGATTGTCACCACAAGTGTTTTGATTACACGTGCCCCTTTATTTCTAACAAGGTACAAAGGTTCCACTCTAGCATTCAGGGATATGAAATACATTAGAAAATAAAACATGAAATTTATGATGTATTGGACAGCTGATACAATATAAATTTTAACTGGGGTTCAAATAAATTGCCATAATATACAGAGGACCAACACTTTCCTAATGGCTTAGAAAAGTTCAGGGAAAGTGTACTTTCATTTGGATTTGAAGGACTATTTGTGATTTTCAATGTTAGGTATAATGGAGACTCAGAAAGAAAGTGTAATTTTCTTGATCAATGATGGGTCTCACTGGAAATAAATCCAATTGGTACAGATTAAGAGCTACTGAGTCTTAACGATGTTCCCACTCTTGTATTTCTCTCAACTAGTCATTAACACAAGAGGCCTAATGAGCGTTAGTGATAGAGTAGAACAGCATCCCATCCTTCTTGTCTTGGCCCTGCAAAGAAATTGCTCAGTCTTGTAGAGGACACTCCAAGCTTTGTCATCAGTCTAATCGTTATTTCAAGAGTCCCTTGACCATAATGAGAAAATCGATTGCTCTGCATAATGCATTATTGGGTTCTATTTTTCTTTTATACATGTTGTGTAGCCATTTCCTTAACAATGGAAGCTTTTGAAGACACGGGGTTTTCTAAAGTGAGGTGAAACATTCTACCCTGCAGGAAAGGTCCTTTCAGCTCAGGACACAGCCAACTCAGAGGTTTCAGGAAGCCACTGAAAATGACCAGATTCACCAGGATCTTCCCTCAACAAGTGTATGTGAGCAGTAAGGACTGATGTGAGAGACTCTTAGACCAGCAAAGCTACCTGGAAGAGACTCTGATTACCTAAGTTTCCTAAAAGATATGTTGAGCTACCTGCAAACTGTGCAGCCTGCTTTCTTAAGGAACCCAAGACCACCAGCCAAGGGATGGCAGCATCCACAATGGTCTGGGCCCTCCTCCACTGATCACTAATTGAGAAGATGTCTTACAGCCTGATCTCATGGAGGCATTTTCTCAATGAGACGTCTTCCTTTCTGATGACTCTAGCTTGTGTCCAGTTGACACATAAAACCAGCCAGTATATCTGCCTTTCTCAGTGATCAAAAGAAGGCTTTTGGCCGAACAGTCTCCTGTAGTTGTTCATGGAGTCAAGGGACTACCAACAATTGGAAAAATAATTCCCTTCATGTGGTGGCAGCAGAGAAGCAGAACCTGCCACCCAGCCCTCCTTGGTAGGGCTGTGCCCTGGAGAGAGTCTGGAATGAGAAGGGAGAAACACTGGAGCTAGAAGGGGTGCAGCATGCCTGACCTTTGCCTCAGAAATTGACCCCCAGCAAGAGATGTGTTTCAGCCCCAGGAAAATGCTGGCCAATCCTAGAAACTGGTGTGACATTCCCTTAAGAGCAATGGACTCTTAGCCACAGGGTGGAGGAAGAAAATTAAGTCTGGTAAGGGTGTTCCTAGAATCCTAAACAGTATCTAGAACCTGATGTGGGTTGGATTGGAGCAACAGATTCCAAGCCACAGAGACAGTGGAATTAGAAGCAGAAGTATAGTAAAGAAGTCCAGTGTAGTAAAGATGTCCAGAGCTAAGACGTCTTCAGCATCCTCTACCCAAGTCATAGCAGAGGAAGCTACATGGGTCCCAGAATGTTTGATACAGAACTTCCTAGTGTAGGATCCTGATGGACAGACTAAGTAAAACACTAGGGATGGGCTCCACTCCAACCAGAAACCTTGACTGAGAACCTAGTACCTATCATTTTGTTTCATTATTCATTTGTGCTTATATCTTTTTAATCTATAATTTGTTATTTCATTTTAAAATTTTATATTCACATATACAGATATAAAAGATAATAGATACATTTCTTTGGAATTTTTTGTAACTTGATTACCTTCTGCCCCCTGCCCTGTTTGTATGTGTTGTAATTTGTATCTTGGGAAAAGGTTTGTGTTTCTCCTTCTTTTCTAAGAATGTGATGGAGAACTTTTTCTCTCTGCTTTTCATGTGTAATGTAGACATTTCTC
The DNA here is from genome assembly GCF_949786415.1 of Peromyscus eremicus. Taxonomy (NCBI): domain Eukaryota; kingdom Metazoa; phylum Chordata; class Mammalia; order Rodentia; family Cricetidae; genus Peromyscus; species Peromyscus eremicus. Next base: position 113,340,160 of record NC_081421.1, on the reverse strand, counting down.
TCTGCTTTTCATTTATGAAACCCATTGCTTTTTACCCATTCTTACTCTAGTTACTCTAATTCATTAGCCCAGTCACTGCTGTCTACACTACTAAAATACATTACATTTTCCCTGTAAGGGTCCTGCACTGCTCTCGTAATTCCCTGTAGTCAAGAGCATAGTGAACACAGCATCTTTTCCTGTAAGGAACATTGGAACAACCATCAAACTGCCACAGTTGGTGCTGAAGTCAACTTTTGCCCTTAATATAACCTAAGTGAAGACAAGCTATCAAGAGATTTACATAAATTTTTAAAGTGTAAACAAAAAAGCCACAAACCAGGGGAAATCTTCAATTAGTACAAGAGACAGAGAAACCAGAAAGACAGCAGATCTGTAAGCAACTCCCAAATCCAAGGAAGCATGAAATGAACATGTTTCCTGCCTTGAAAGTAAATAATGGACATCCAAAAGTGCTATAGTCATCAATATTTCTATTAAAATTGACAGAAAATAGGACCATTTCAAGACAAACACAAGTTCCACTAATTCAATGGTAACTAAGCTGGAACAGCTGAAAATTCTTAAAGGAGTTCTATCACAGAGGAATAAGAGAAGAGGAAGAGGAGGAGGAAGAGCAGAAACAGTTTCACACAAGAGAACACAGGAAGGAATTCCTTCCATGGAAGCAGCAGATGAGCAAAAGACAAGTGGTAAGGAATTAATCATGTCCAACCCTGCAAACCATGGAACACCCAAAGCTATTGGAAGGAGAAAAGGCCTGTCAATCAACCCACGAACCAGAGCAGCCAAGAAAATCATGTATAATAGCAAAACCCTTTCTTTCTTTCTTTCTTTCTTTCTTTCTTTCTTTCTTTCTTTCTTTCTTTCTTTCTTTCTTTCTTTCTTTTTTTCCGAGACAGGGTTTCTCTGTGTAGCTTTGCGCCTTTCCTGGAACTCACTTGGTAGCCCAGGCTGGCCTCGAACTCACAGAGATCCGCCTGGCTCTGCCTCCGAAGTGCTGGGATTAAAGGCATGCGTCACCACTGCCCGGCGCAAAACCCTTTCTTAACTGTGACCTTAAATGCAAAGGTCATTGATCTGCAGACTAAAAGACACAGACTAAACGACTGGACAAACACAAACACAAACAAAAACAAGGTCTGGATGAACAGCCCAGGGGTTAAGAATACTTGTTACTCTTCCAGAGTTTGGGAGTTCAGTTCACTGCATTGATGTCAGGCAACTCACAATCATCTGCACCTCCAGCTCCAGGACATCAAAAGTCCTCCTTAGCTTCTTCAGGCACATACACACACACAGACACACACACACACACACACACACACACACACACACACACACACACGGCTTCCAGTCACACACACTCATATACACAACATAAAAAATAAGAAAATTAAACTTTAAATCTAGAAATGCTGAATTTGTTCAATAAACAGCATTGAGGGAACACTTCAGAAAAGGCAGGACATTTCTGAATAGAATCCCACTAGCATGGGAATTGACCCCACACATTCCAAATGAGATTACACAAAACTAAAATGCTTCTGCACACCAGTAGAAACTAGTAACAGAGTGAACACACAGCCTACAGAATTGGAGAAACATCTTTGCCAGCTGTATCTCAGAACATAATATCCAAGAAATAAAGAACGATAAAAAATAAACATAAAAAAGAACATAAACAAAAATATGAATCCATAAATGGGTCAAGGAACTGAACAACCAACTCTCAAAAGTACAAAAGACCAAAAAATAATTTTGAAAGTGTTCAGCATTCTTAGCCATCAGAGAAATGCAAATCAAAACTACTTTGAAATTCTATCTCATATAGTCACAAGGGCTATTCTCAAGAAAGCAAAAAACAAAGAGTGGTTTGTGGTCATAACAGCATTTATCATTTCTGGTTTGTTCCACATAAACCCAGGCCTGCCTCCATCCTGCTTCCCGTCTCTTACAGGGAAGAGGGCAGAGACCAGTCATGTTTCAGGATCACAACCTTTCCCTCTGAACAATAGACCCAGGAAGCTGAAAAGCTGATAGTTTGGATTTTAAAAAATAATAATAATTTAATAATTCTTTCTAGTTGTTTTGTGTGTGTGCGTGTGCGTGTGCGTGTGTGTGTGTGTGTGTGCGTGTGCGTGTGTGTTTACCACACCTTTGTGGGTTCCTACGAAGGACAGAAGAAGTGTCAAACCATCCGGAGCTGAGGTCACAACCCAAACTAGGTTCCTCTAAAGGAACAGAAAGTCCTCTTAACTTCTGAGCCATCTCTCGAGTCCTGATAGTTTTCATTTCTACTCTATGCCACCATAAAATGGGAGGAAATCAATAATATTGACACAGGAAAGTGTCTGCAAAAAACTGTATAATCTTCTGAGTCATCAGTGGAACAAGTGTCGGTTTTACATGCTCCAAGTTGATTTTGCTTCGTTTTTTTAAGAGGTGTAAAAACAGGCAACAATGTGGACAAGTTTGTGTGAGAATCTTTAGGCAGCAGAGATAATTTCAGATGCATCCAGGTAAAGGACGATGAACCTTGCAGTCCCCAGCTCTCTATGGATAGCACTGGCTGGAGCCCATTGAGCAGAGTGGTTAACAGTGGCACTGAAGGGATGCATTTCCTCCTCCCTGCAAACCTGGGATTCTAAGTGCACTGCTGACCCACATCCACAGCACAGCAGCCTCCTGTGGAGAGACTATTGCACAGGTAAACAGCAGGGTCCTGCAAGCCTTCCCACCCTGCTCCCCTGACTCACCTAGAGCAGAAATCCTGCTTTAGGAAGAAAGCTGCTTAGAGGGAAGCTAAGAGCACTTGGCTTCTTGGGTCCTGAATCAGGATGCTCTGATTTATTCCTTCTGCACCTGGACTTTACCTCTCCAATTTCCTGGGTGGTCCAGAGCTTTAGCAAATACTTTCTGCTGAGGAAGCTAACTAAGAGGTGCTTCAGCAAAGACATTTATATAGAAGAAAAGTGAAAGTAAAAGCACTAAATACAACTAAATTATTGCTAACTTGCAGAATTTGAGGAAAATGTTTGCTAACAGATAGATTGCACAAGGTTTCTCAGAATTTTCCAGCTGAAAGAGTGCTAAGAAGATTCCAGTAGCTGAGGGTGGGGTGGGGCTAGGTTTGAAACAATACCATATATCCCATGTTTGGGAGCCAGTTTGAGGAGTGTAGGAATGAGAATGTCTCATCTGATAGTATTTTGGGTTCAGTTGCTTGGAAGACTAAACTCACAGTGGATTTAATTACTGGTGTTTACTCATCTAACACTGGAAGTACTCTGAGACATTGCTCAAGTTCATACAATTTGAATTCTATAAATTTAACCCATTTCTTAGAGCTTGATATTGGAGAACTAAAAAAATAATAATAAAGATAGCTCCCACATGCACATTTGTGAAATGCAAAAGTATTTTAGCAAAGTTAATACCATTTTATTCTCAAATAATACTTTTGTCACAAGTAAATTTAGTAATTTGGAATCACTAAGCAAAATTTGACTAGAAAATCTCTTGTTCCTAATTATATACATAGAAAAAAACATACCTACACACACACACACACACACACACACACACACACACACACACACACACACAGAGAGTATTAAGATAAAGACAGCACACTGAGCTGTCTGAAGGTGTCCATTACAGGCTCAACTCCAGTCTAAATCAAAGGAAAGACAAGAGTCTTCAAAATGGTTTGAAACCGCTAAAGTACTCTGTCCCTTTATTTTGTTCCTTGTCCCCAACTTGCTACTGTACTACTAGTAGAGTTTCGACTTTAATTTTGAAAAGGTTTTGTTTTAATCCTGCTTCTTACAGTTATATGGTTCTTTGTACAAATATTTTCATTACTGAGTCATCAAACTTTTCATCTCTTGCTCTTTTCCTCTTCAGAACATTTGTCTTCTTTTCCTTTTAAAAAAATTTTAATTTCCATCTAAATTTTTTCTCTTTTTCTCTGCCTTTCATTGCATTCATTTCTTACTCCTACATTTACTATAAATAATAATATACCTGAAGGATTCTAAGTAGCATACCATGAAAGCACTTTTGCATATCCATGCTTATAGAGGTACTAGTCACAGCAGTCAAGTTATGGAAGCAGCCAAGATGTTCTCCAACAGGTGAATGGTAAAGGAGATGGGACATACACAGAGCAGGGTTTTAGGAAAATGGATGGAACTGTAGCTCATTGTGTTAAATGAAATAAGGCAATATCTCCTGTTTCTCCTCATATATTTAGTATTATATACATGTATATGATACACATATCATGGAAGTAGGATGGAGAAAGAAAGTAGATGGTGGGAGGTGGAAAGAGAATAAAGTTGTGCAAGAGTATCATGGTCAGACCAATCTCAGAGGAGCCCCCATGGTACTGGACTAGGCCCTCTGGATAGGTGAGACAGTTCTTTAGCTTAAACTGTTGGGGGGGGGTGCAGGCAGTGGGATCGGGGCCCATCCTTGATGCATGAGCCAGCTTTTTGGAGCCTAGTGCCTATGATGGGACATTTTGCCCAGCCTTGGTGCGGGGAGGAAGGGCTTGGACCTGCCTCATATGAATGTACCAGGCTCTGCTGACTCCCCATGGGAGACCTTGCCTTGGAGGAGGTGGGAAGGCAGGGTGGGTTGGGAAGGAGGAGAGGAGAATCTGTGGTTGGTACGTAAAGTGAATGGAAAAATCTCTTAATAATTAAAAAAAAATTATAAAAAGAAAGTAAAAACGCTGAACAGGAAGAAACAACTCAACCACTTGACAGGAATAAGGGGTGTGCTGATGGGAAGGCCTCAGGAGATTTGTCAACTAGAGACTGATAAACGGTGCAGTTTAACTCCAGAGTCTTTGTGGACGTTTAGGAATCTAAGGTGATACATTTACTGAAAAGGGCCTATTCTGAAGTCACTCCCTGTCACCTTTCTGTCCTGTTTTGGTCTGTTAGTATGTGTTTTGTGAGTTGCTTGCCCCACTGAGCTGCACAAAGGTAGCAGGAGATTGTGCAATTCAGAGTAGAACATGAATGTGTTTAAAAACCGTTTCTCTATACTGTGAAAGCATAAATATGGAAAGAAATAAAAAGGTAGATTTAGAGGGAACCATGAAGGAGGAGGGTGAAAAAGAGAGAGGGGGAGGGGGAGAGAGGGGAGGGAGGGAGGGAGGGAGGGAGGGAGGGAGGGAAGGAGGAAGGAAGAGAAAATATTACTGAAAATGAAAGTGAGTCTGAGTTGTTTTAAACATATCAAATGCTGGGAAATCAGCTGGTTTGTTTTCCTTTTGGACTAGTGAAATCTGTTAACATTATGCAAGCCCCAAACAATTTATCACCACTTGAGTATTTGTCAACCATGTGGCACTTAAGGGTAAACACAAAGGATTTTTGGGCTTGTATCTAAGCTTAGGAGTTTCCAGTGTCTGCACAGCATGTGTGTTCCTAAGCTCTGGGGCGGGTTCTCCAGTCTTCTTTGGAGCATGTTTCCTTAGAGACAAGTGAGCCAAAGTCCTTTTCTAAACCCCTGAGTGGAAACAACATCCCAGAGGCCTGGGCAAGCCACTCCCAGCTCTAAACCTCTGAGATGTCTGTGAGCTTCTGGACTGTGTCCACAGTCTGGGAATGGCCATGGCATTGACAAGTGACACTGGGCTGTGAACAGCATCTGAAATGGTGGTTTGAAGTTTGGAGGATGTCTAATTAACCCTCGAGCTGATCTACCCACTGACCAGCACTTAAAACCTCCCATCTGACCTAACACAAATCAGACAATAGGACCGATTCTTAATTTTCCAGCTACAAGTGTTGAGCCATTTCCACAAGCCCACATGACAGCAGTGTGCACTCAAAAGTATGTTGAGGAAACACTATACCACTGCCATTATTCTATAAGTTAATGTCTCATCAGAATTGTGTCTACCAAAGCCCTGGGTTTGATGCCAGCACCAGCAAAAGAATTACACAGAAAATATTTTTGTGTTTCTATATCCCATGAGAGTGGTGAGACCCACAACTTTGACATTTTCTTTGTGTGGTGCTTTTATTATGAATGTTTAGATGCAGAACCAATGCCCTCATCATTGGGAGACTGTGACGGCTAACAGTCTTCAAATTACCTCCCTTCAAATTAACTCCCTTCTTATTGAATTTAGGAGAGGATTCTGTTACTTCATGAACAATGTACAGCACACATTTGAAACAATTACAGTAGGTTGATCATTTTTATTCACAGTTTTCACTTAACCTGTACTTCTGTTTTTTGTACAAGTCAATTATCCTCAGAGACTTGCAAATTATGTCATAGTAGTACAACACAGATCAAAATGGAGATGAATTTCAGGACAGGTGGAACTGTGATTATGATCCTTGGAAGAATAAAAAGGAATTTATTTTGAGTTCCCCATTCTATGATGGTAGAAGTCATTCTAAAACTGTAAGAAGAAGTAAAACTTTTAAAATATTAAAAAGAGGGAAGAGAGGAAGGAAACATAGTTGGCTGGAGCATGATTCAAGCCAAGAAGGCCTCTGAACAGGGGAAGGGAAACTTCCACTCGCACATGTATTCTGCACGGAGGGAAATTTTCTCTGCTAATGTCTAGTGGTCTTTCTCTGCTCATGCAGAAGCCACATAGCCTTCCCACAATGAAAAATGCCCAGTGTCTACATTTGGAAAAAATATCAGGGCCCACACTCCCCTTGTCTGTAGACAGCATGAAGTCCTATGAGCACAAAACAGATGGGAATCTCCACTGTGTCCTCTGGGTATGTTCATATTTTTCTCACATTTACAACATGTCAATCTCAGCTTAGGACAAAGTTAAACCTTTGAATTGCTTATGAGCATGCAGCTAAGAATATCTAGAAGGGTGTGTGATGCAAAAATGTCTACCCAAAGAGACCTGCCATATCACTGTGCTATAAAAAAATTCCAATGATACAATTTTATATCTCTATGGAGTCTATGTTTATAATTTCAAATATAAGATCCAATTAAATATCACATTGTTCTTTAGTTGTAATATAAACATGAACTGAATAACTTCATAAGCAAAACACTGTTTTTATACTTAAACTTCACTTCGTTAATTTTATTTCTACCCTCTCCCAATAAAGCGCCATGCTTTCAAGTGTAGTTTAGTGTCAAATTGCTTCACAGTCCAAAGTTGACCCTGCAGAAAATTCCTTGATGAGTCAGACCTGGGTACAGAGTTTTAGTTGGTTTGAATTGTAGAGTATGGTGCATAGTAGTATAGGTTTCTTGATTTCCTCGATCTCTTCACGAAGTTTCCTGCTCTCATTCTCAAATCCTTCCTTGAAAAGCCATTCCTGCTCCTGAAATGGAGATGGAGACTGTGAACTCAGACAGCTTCCCATGTTCCTCGGAGTGTCTCACAGACTCTCCTTTGACAGCTATAACTAACCCTGGGGGGAAATTGATATTTTTCTCAAAATCTTTTCCTTCCTTAACGTCAATATTTCCTACCCATCTCCTACATATGGCATTAAATTTCTGTGCTTTCTCCAGTTTTAGAAATGTTGTCTAACAGATCCTAGAAAACCAATGGCCCACAACTCTCAGGTCCAATTCTTGGATTCTTTGACTCAGGTAAAACACAATTTTTTACAAAATCAACACCAACTCCCCCCTTCTTTCTCGCCTCATCTCTGATCTGTGTGGTGTGCACTCTCAAACACATTTAAAAGCTGATAAAAATGAGCAAAGAACCAAATGAAGGTCACTACCTGAGTCAGAATTAGGGCAGGCATTCAATCAAGGAATTTAGGACATGTCCAAAATTTTAGTGTCCAAGACAGGAGACAAATAAGTTGAAGCAACTGGGGTCCTCAGTGCTCACACGCCATTCTATGAACAACCCTGGAGCCTAGGTACAGATGTGAAAGGATGCTTAGAAAACAGATGTTCTGGCCATGTGAGCATTTACCCATTTTTCTTGAAGGTTTGGGACTGTCTCTACTCTTTAGGATGCTTCCAGAGATAAGGTCATGCTAGGTGTAGTAGGAACAAATTTTCTATGGGTGCCACTCAGCAGAAAAGATAGGAGTTGGATATTATATCATATAGTTTGATGAAAAAAAGTCATTTTACATGTAGAAAGTACAATTTCTCCATGTAGCACATGAGAAAAAAAAATAGTCCTTGACAGGTTAGTTGAAGATTTTGTCACAGAAATCCTACAAAACATATTAAGAGAATCTGTGATTCAAAACTACTGTGTAATAGAGATACCCTGATAAAAGATTTCATCCAGCAATAGGCAGCTTTACAGAACCAGAAGTGGATCTGAGAAAAAGCAGTGACGGGATGATAACATACTAGAGTATTGGAACAATTCACTCCACTTTGGAGGGTTTTGTGTTATTACCCTTGTAATATGGGGAGGGAAGAACAGAGTCTCCAGTCACAATCCCATCAAGCCTTGGCCTTGTGAGCCCAAGCCCTCAGGTTCCTGATATACATTGTTGACTGGACTGCAGAAACTGAAAATTAAACTGGAGCAGCCAGGTACCTTAAGTTTAAGAGATATGATTCTTTCTTGTTCTGCCCTCATCACCTCCCGTTCCTTCTCCATCTTCTCAGTCAGCTGTTTCACATGCTCCTGGTAACTCCTTTCCTTCTCTTCCATCATCAGCTCAAGCTTCTTTTGCATTTCCTTCAATTCTCTATTTGCAGCCTCTGCAGCTTCAGCCTTTATACATTCAGCTGACAAAAGAGAAAGCAAAGAATGCATCAAGTGAAATCTATTAGCTGCTTTTGTCTTTTACCACCTTGGGAAAATAATCCCGTCATTGACAAAAGTTTCCTGTGGAATCTTTGCTGTATCAATCAACAACGAGGGAGATGGCCGCATCTACTAGTTTAAAAACAGCCACCATGAAGCAGAGACTTACATTTGTCATTCTCTGCCATGATAACCTCATATGGACCAATATTGCAGCACATGGCAATAATTTCCAACATCTGAAATCTTCTCAGTAGCTCTCACCTTCTATATCCTTTTCCTTTTCTGTGAGTGACTGATCTGTTTTTAGAAGTGTTTCACCACATCCTCCTTGGACTGAAAGTAGTTTTTCAGCATCTCTTCAGCCTGGATGAGAAAAGAAATTAGAATGAGGAAATAAGAGTGTGAGTTAAAGACAAATCATGCCTTGCATCACTTAATTCAAAATAATGCTATCAGCTATGAACAAATACTTTGTGATTCAAACAGTATTTCAAGTTTAAGGTTTTTAAAATCAACCTGAGGTCTCCTCAGACTCAATTATTTCTGATTGTTCAATCTTTAATAACAGGTGACTCCATTCATTTAGCTATATCTTTGATGTCTTCTTCCCCTCAAAGTATTTATTCAATATGTTACAATCAGCTAATAATGTTGATTTGGGCTTCAAAGTGCAAACTCTGTTCAATAGAAAAAAATTTGTCATACAATGTGTTCTGATGACACCTTTTCGTCCCCCAACTCCCCCCAGATTCTCCCCACCTCCTTACCCACCCAACTCCATGCCTCTTCTTTTTCTCTCTCTCTTTATAAAACCAACAGCTAAACAAAAAGCAATCCAAAAAAAGAAAGAAGAAAAAGAAAACCAAGAAACTGAGACACACATAACAAAACCCACTAAAATACAAAAGTGGAAATCATAATATATAAGCAAAAGACCAATAAGACAAAAAAAATGCCCAAACAAAGCCATATGAGGCAAAAACTTTACAATGATATCGTTGAGTTTGTTGTGTGTTAGCTATGTACTTCCAGGCATGGGGCCTTCCCTGAAGTGTTAACCAGGAACTTTTACTTGTCATCTGCTCCATCCAAACCTGCTAGCCTGAGACCTTCCCTCCTACCAGAAAGACTGCTACAGATCATTCTCAGAGCACCCAGAATATTGTCATAGTAGTTCAAGAAGGGGCATTGTTGTGACTGAATGAGAATGACCCCCATAGGCTCGTATGTTTTGATGCTTAGTCACAAGAGAATGAAACTATTTTATGAGGATTAGGAAGTCTGGCTTTGTTGGAGTTGATGTGTCCTTGATGGAGGGAGTGTGTCACTGGGAGCTGCCTTTGAGGTTTGAAAAGCCCATGCCAGGCCCAGTATCTCTCTCTCTTGGCTGTCCCCTGCAGTTCAGGATATAAATAAAGATCTCAGCTACTTTTCCTGCACCATGCCTGCCTGTGTGTCACTGTACTCCTCATCATGATGATAATGGACTAACCCTCTGAAGCTGTAAACAAGCCCCAAATTAAATGTATCCTTAAGACTTGCCTTAGTCATGGTGTCTCTTCACATCAATAGAATAGTACCTAAGACACTGATGCTTAAAATCTCCTACTGACTTTCTCACTTATCCAAATAAACATCAGGTCTTTTTGAGTGTCCTTCAAGACACCCACTGACTTATCTGACCTCTGGCCTGTCACTTTATGTCTTGATAATGTTTTTTTTTTTTTTAACCACTGTGTATACACAACTATTAAAAAGCATCAATTTATTCTTATGTAAGCTTTCTGGTTTCTGATATTTCCATTTCCTTCATAGCCATTTGTCTCTCTGTCTAACTTCTTCTTTAAAGACTCAGCTCCACTTTCTTATCTGATATCATGGGTAAAATATACTGTTTTGTATATATTATTCTTTGTACAGGAGGGGTAGGATTAAATTCTAGTCAAAATCACATAATCATATGATCACTAGCAGTGGCTTTAGAACATGAATACAGCCCGGAAAAGGGCACCATATACTAAGGTTCTTGAGTACAACAAAGGAAAAAGCCTTGAACCCAGAACATGATCGAGTCATTAGAGTACCTGGGTTCTTTTTTCTTACTTCTTGTATACAAAATGGAAGAATATTTAGCCTTTGTAAAGCCATCACTGTTTGAAAATAATATGTGTCTAAATCTAATCTTGCCCTCTATTGCCCAAGTAGGGCAGTTTAGAGCTGTTACAGGCAAAGACTATGTAACCTGGATTTTCATTCAGGCTGTAATACTCATTGACTCTGTGATCTTGAGTGAGGTCTTAACTTCTCTCTGCCACAATTCCCTTTTCTTTTTATGAGATAGTAATAATAAATACTTAGTAGAATTGGTGTCAGAACTCAGTGAATTAACTTCTAGAAAACAATGAGGACAATCTATGTGCCAATTGCTATTATTACCTTTATTACTAGTCTGTGAGTTAACATTACCTAGGGGTTGTGAGCAAGAACTTACTAGCTACTTTAGGTTTGGTTTTTTTATTCCTTAAATTACAGTAACACTAGCACCCTGAGAAGTACTGGAAACATGGGGATAAATAAATCACTGTTGGATGATTAGATAGATAAATGAGGGAATGAATAAATTCCACAGCATTTCTGAGAGGTCCAATTGTACTCCCAAAGAAATTGCTGTTGGTATCATGATTGGCTCTCTACCTGATGAGTCAAAGACAAGGACACTATCTAAAAACACAATTGCATTGTCCTTGTTCTCACTAGCATTTGACAGGGACTGTACCACAAATCTTAAAAGGTCTTATTAAATAAAAACACAGAGCCAGATATAGGGATGAAAACCCAAGAGATCAGAGGAATAGGAAAAGCCACAAGCTAACCTCACCTCACTGACACCTCAGTCTCCAAAGAGACCTACTGCCTGTATACCCATGCCTATATGCCTTTCTGCTTTGCTATGTCATTTGGGAAGAAAGCGGCTTAGGGTGAAGTTAAGAGCACTTGGCACCGGGGTGGGGAGGTGGGGGGGGTGAGGAGGTGGGGGGGGGGAGTGGGGGGGTGGGGAGGGTGGGGGGTGGGGGGATGCACTTGGCTTCTTCAGTCCTGAATCTAGATGCTCTGATTTATTTTTTCTGCACCTGGACTTTACCTCTCCGATTTCCTGGGTGGTCCAGAGCTTTAGCAAATACTTTCTGCTGAGGAAGCTAAGTAAGAGGTGCTTCAGCAAAGACATTTATATAGAAGAAAAATGAAAGTAAAAGCACTAAATACAGCTAAATTATCAATAACTTGCAGAATTCAGGGAGAGTGTTTGTGTTTGCTAACAGATAGATTGTACAAGGTATCTCAGATTTTCCAGCTGAATGTATACTAAGAAGATGCAGGTAGTTGAAGGTGGGGTGGGGCTAGATTTGAAGCAATACCATATATCCCATGTTCAGGAGCCAGTTTGAGAAGTGTAGAAATGAGAATGTCTCATCTGATATTATTTTGGGTTCAGTTGCTCCCAACACTAAACTCACAGTGGATTTAATTACTGATGTTTACTCATCTAAGACTGGAAGTCCTCTAAGACTTTGCCCAAGTTTATACAATTTTGAATTCTGTAAACCTAAGCCATTTCCTAGAACTTGATATTGGAGAACTAAAATATAATAATGAAGATAGCTCCCATATGCACATTTGTGAGATGCAAAAGCTTTTTAGCATAGATAATACCATACTGTTCTCACAAATAATACTCTTTCCACATTAACTTTAGTTATTTATTAAAATAACATGCACACACACACACACACACACACACACACAGTATTAAGATGAAGACAGCACACCCAACTGTCTGAAGATGCCTATCCCAGGCTCAACACCAATCTTAACCAAAGGAAAGCAAAGGAAAGACAAGAGTCTTCAAAACGTTTGAAGACCAAGAAAGATTCCACCATAGTATTCTGTGCCTTTATTTTATTTCTAATCCTCCCCCACAATTTGTCTCCTCTTGTTACAATGTTACTAGTAGAGTTTTGACTTTAATTTTTAAAAGATTTTGTTTTAATCCTACTTCTTACAGTTATCTGTATACAAATATTTTCATTACTGAGTCATCATACTTTTCATCTCTTGCTCTTCTCCCCTTTATAACATTTTTATTATTTTCCTTTAAAAAATTTTAATTTTCATCTAAATTTTTTCTTTCTATTTTTCTACCGTCATAGTGTTTGTTCCCAATCCTACATTTACTCTAAATAATAATATACCTGAAGGATTCTAAGTAGCATATTATGAAAATACTTTTGGACATCATGTTTATTGATGTACTGGTCACAGCAGACAAGTTACAGAAGCAGCCAAGATGTTCTCCAATGGGTGAATGGTAAAGGTGATGATACATACACAGAGCAGGGGTTTAGGGAAATTAATGGAACTGTAGCTCATTGTGTTACATGAAATAAGACAATATCTCCTTTCCCTTCACATATTTAGTATTATATACATGCATATGATACACATGTCATGGAAGTAGGATGGGGAAAGGAGGTAGGTTAGATAGTGGGAGGAGGAAAGAGAATGAAACTGTGGAAGAGGGAACAAGGTCTGAAAACAAGAGGGACAAGAGACAGACAAGTATCACATGTTCATTTGAAATCTAGGTTTATACATGCTCACACAGACAGGGAGGGGTGGGGGGAGAGAGAGAGCACAGAAGTAGAAGGGAACTATTTAAGATAAGAAAGGGGACCAGTGGGAAGAAAGAGGTTGGACAAGGAATAAATGTGGAGAAAAAATGCTGTCATAGTTTTTGTCACCTCCACACACACTTACACATACAGGAGAAGAGGGAATCTCAGCTGAGGAATTGACTCCAGAAGATTGGTTTGTGAAATATTGTCTTGATTCATGATTGATATAGGAGGGGCCAGCCCACTGTGAGCAGTGTCATCCCTAGGCAGGTGGTCCTGGGATGTGTAAGAAAGGTCTGAGAGAGCAGGGAGAGCAAGCCAGTAAGGAGCATCCATCCCCCCATGGTCTTGCTGCAGTTCCTGCCTTGAGTTCATGCTGTGACTTTTCTCAAAAACAGGACCATATCTTATAAGATGAAATAAATCCTCTCCTTCCCTAAGTTGCTTTTCTTCAAGTTTTATCACAGCAATAGAAAAGCAGATTAGAACACACACAATGATATACACTTATGAAAATTTGTATTTTTAAGCAACAGCCTAAGAGAAATATTTTTGAAACCAACTTAACCCATAGAGGACAATTTTTAAAAATGAAAATATCTCATTCTAAAACTTATACCATTTACAGTGCCACAAAAAAAATTCTTCTGTCACTCAGTAAACAATCACGTACAATGTAAACACATTTTGTTTTCTTTTTGCTGTTTTACCTTCATTACAGTGGCTGCAAGTTAAACTACTAATGGCCCAGTCACTAACACCATAGCCTGGGGGTAATCTGTTCCCTTAGATAATGGCTCTGTTGCTGCCACTAATGGTAGTTCTAACTAAATCTCTATTGTTTTCATAAAACTCCATATTCAAAGGCTAGGGTAAAAACCTGCAAGATCGGAAAGTTAGAACAGCAACTGGTTAACTTTTTCTCTTTGCTGGCATTTCCAGAAGCCCCTCCCTTCCTCACCACCCCAACTAAAAAGACCATGATAAACTCCTCCCTGCTACTTCCTGTCAACCAGTTGCTGTTGGAATTCCTGGCCACTCCCCCACCTACGTGACTACACATGCACAGTTCAGTAGCCAAACAAGGGGCCTTCATTCATATGTAATCTTTGCGCTGCATGATTGTGGAATTTTCGAGCAGTGTGATCATGCAATCTATGCACATGCATGTTGCAGCTCCATAAGCCCATATGTGCCTGTGCAGGGCATCCATAAGAAGGGGAATCACAGACTTCTCCCCTTTTTTCTTCTCCTTTTCCTCTACACGCTCCCTCTCTGCATATGTCTACCACAGGCCTGGTCACACTCTCTCCTGTCCCTCTCTTCTCCTAATAAAGCTCTGATAGTGGGTTTTGTCATGCCTCATGGCCTTTCTCACAGGGTAGCAGTGCCGCTTAATGAATAACACAACACCACCAAATTAAAACCAACAGTTGCAAACCCTGCCTCTTCTTCAGGTTAATCTTATTAATTAATGCAACTACAACACAGCTTTACATAGTTAACAAATGCAGCACAAACAAATGTAACACATCTTTACATCATTAACAAAGGCAGCACAAAGGAATGTAACATACCTTCACATAGTTAAAGTAATATTCTGCAGTATAAACAAATGTAACACTGCCAGTGGCCATGTCAGAGGAGCAGCAGGTGGCAAAAGAAGTTCAAGGTGTCAGCCCAACAGGAGGAAACTCCCTAAAGGGTGAATCTCTGTTAGGCAAAGCCCCTGAGACCACAACCCCAGAAAGTCTTTTTTTTTTTTTTTTTTTTTTTAGGAAACTGTCATAGTTTTATTAGAAACCTGTTATCAGGATTTTAACATTCAGAGCTCCATATCTTTTTTTTTTTTTATTTTGCAATACAATTCCGTTCCACATATCAGCCACAGATTCCCTTGTTCTCCCCCCTCCCGCCCCCCTCACCCTCCCCCCCAGCCCGCCCCCGCAGAAAGTCTTTTGCTTCTGCTGTGCTTTTACATATTTGCGGCTGCTATCTTTCTCTGGTATCTGGCATGGTACGAATGAGTCTGGGGAGATCCTCACTGCCTGTAATGTAGTGTGTTTATATCATGGAAACATCCCAATCCATTGGGCATTTTAAAATGTGGATTATTATGAAGATGATTTCTTCCTAAACTGTACTGTCTAATTGATAGTAACAATGTTAGTTTAAATGGAGATTTGATGATTAAAATATAAACAAGAAAGTGTCACACTGTTTCACATGAGTTTCTTTTGAGGAGCCATATGGACTGTGGCTTAGGTTAATGATTAAGAGAAATAACTGAATCCCAGTTAACCCAACTAGATGAAACTCTTTTAACCTTAATGTTGGGAAATGTGTTTACAGGTTTTGCATGCATCACAGGTGAAACAAAGCTTTGAAAATAACTTAAAAGTTAGACTAACATGTTTTTGTCAAATAGCTTTGAGGTAAAAAACCCAAGAAGATCATCTAACGTTTAGAAAGGCACATAGGTGAATGTGGAACTCTTTAAGGTCAGAGAACAAGAACAAAGCAGCCCAATGTGTACTAGCTGATGCATTTTTCTTGCTAGGATTGGTTGATGACCAGAGGTGATGATTAATTCATTGTATCCTATCCATTCCTGCCCTCAATTTCCTGATATAAGAAACTATTGGTGAGTGGGTATGCAGCCCAAAGACTTAAAATAAAGCTGACTGATTCTTTTCCACATATACAAGTTTAGGTTTGTGATTCCTCATAAGATTGTCTTTCAAGATACCTAATAAAGTAATTAGCCCATTCTTTGGAACCGTAAAACTGCAAAATTGCAGCCTGCCAGTAAAAGACCTGACTGAGAAAAATATCTTGATTGCCTACACAGCTAATCTATAACAAGTTGCTAGGGTATGAGTGTATGTGTATTCCTGAGATAATTTGTTTTCCACCTGTGATAAATAAAGTGTTTAAACATGTAAGGGATATCTAAAACATTCTGTTTTTTACAGCTTGTTTTGTATTCATTGTAATCATTCACTTGAAAAATTGAATATAACCACATTGTAATTTTTATATTGCCTAAAAGATTTTGCTGGGGTATATAAACTCTAAGGGAAAGGATAGAGATAGAGTTAGAGAGTGTTAACTGAGTTAGAAGAGAAACATCAAGAATGAGTGAATTAGAAGAAAAACATCAAGATTGAAAGAGTTAAAAGAACCTGGAAAGGAAACATCAAGAACAAATATAGAGTTAGAAGGAAAACATCAGGAATGAGAGAAGGAAACAACCAGTAAAATAAAGAATAAAAAATGCAAAAGAAGAATAAAGAAAAAGTCTTAAGGAAATATTCAAGTGAGTATTAGTGTCTTTTTCCCTTAACCCCTCAGATAGAAAAGTCTTAATACATGCAGAAGCCATGGATTCCTTTTGAGCCCTGCACTGCTGGAGGCTGGTCTCCCATGCAGCAATATAACAAATCTTTGCCTAGTTAAAACAATATTCCACACATTTTTATGTCACATTTTTACGTGTACCAATAAAGCTCATACTGCTGTTTCATAATGTGAGACACTCATTAACCTTTTATCCATGGAAGAACATAATTTGGAGTGAGGGTGAGTGAGGACTTTGTGGTACCCTAAAATTACAATAGCAAGCAACTGCTCTGGATCCAGGATTGGAAATACATTTGAATAAATCCAGTGCTTCTCTACTCTATACAGTGAAAGAAAGAGAGAAAATTACATTATATGAGTGAGAGAAATGAGAAAACAGGGCATATGTTGGGAGTGGGAAGAGATAATATAACTGGAAGTGAAAGTGGTTCTGAGGTTCTTAGAAACAGACTTAAATACTGGAAATCAGCTGTTATTTTCTTAGACCAGTAAAATCTGTTTGCATTAGATAACCCAAAATTACTTATGTGCTTGAATACTTGAGAATCTTGTAGAATTTAAGGGCGTATAAGAATGAATTTCTTATTTTTTTTTTAAGTTTAAAAGTCTTCTTTGTAGCATGTTTCTTAAGACACGAGTGTGTTTGTGTCCTTTCTCTACACGACTAAGTATAAATAAAATTTCACAACTACTAAGGAAAACCATTGACAGCTTCATATTCACAGTGTTTGAGTGTCCTAGAATAATTACAGTTGAGGCACACTGTGGTAAGCAAGACATTGGCCTTGAAGTAGTCCAAGAATGGCTAGTTCCTGATGGAAAGGACAAGGATTCAGTTCAAGAGGCTGGATGTCTCAGCAGTCCCAATGGTCTTGACCTGAGTCAGAAATAACTTGTATGGCCACTTGTACTACACTTGGCACCATATTTTGCATCTGGAGTTTGTTATGATGAGCTCTTTTTAGGAGACAACTGCCACTCTCAGAGGTAACGATGACCTTGCGTTCAGTTCAGCCTGAACAGAGACAGAAGCAGCCCTGTTTTCAGGGGCAGCACAGAAAGCCTTTCTAGAATGTTGTCTGCAGACTCCACCACTCTGTACTATAAACTTCTACACAGGCAGAACTCGATGCTGTCTGTCACTTAGAAGCTTCACCTGAACATCTGTCCTGTCTTTAATCACATATTCTGTCTCTCTCTCATCTTATTTTCATATGTGCTATTTTTATTTTGAAACTATTAAGATATATTAATTACATTAGTACAAACGACTGAGATTCACTGTGTATGTGATCATATCATCTACCCTTGTGTTCTCATGACTCCCAACTTCTCTCACAATGCCTACTAATCAGTTTTCTAGTTTCACATCAACTATATACAGTGCAGAGGTTCCCAAGGGTAAACACATAGTGCTCTGTCTAAAGGAAGGCACAGAGAAGTCGGCCATGTAAGAGCCTATTATCATCAACTTCTTTGTGTTTTAGTTAATGTCCTTTAAAAATATATTTTTCTACAATATCATACATTTATATAATATGTTCTTATCATACTCACCTCTCCACCCCTTCTTGTCTTCCTCTCACCCTATCCCCTACTTCTGCCCCCCAAGCACACACTCAGTTTCATGTCTTTTTTTTTTTTTCTGTTTATGCTGTGTGACCCACTGGGTTTAAACAGGGTCACCTGAGTGGACAAGAGGAGGGAGGTGCCCACTGGAGCAGGAGTAATTCAGCTGTGGCTACATGACTGAAGACAATGATTTTCTCTCCAGCAGATCTCAAGTGACAATAGGTTCCCTGGGCAGGGCTGGACCCATGAGCCTCTCCTCTACCTGTGACTGAATGTCTATGAGATCAATCTCATGTGAACCCTATTTTGGGAACCATAAGTGTTTTGAGTTTATGAGTGTCATGGCCAGGACATACCTATAGGACAGTTTTTCATTCTAAGTGTGTGGCTATGACATTCTTTGAGGCCCCTTTGTGGGAAAACAAGGTAGCCTCCAGCCTGGGTCAGCATGCCACATGCCAACTAGGAATGTTGCTGATAAAAATTATCTCCATGTTTGGATAAATCTACAGTAGGAATTGTCATCCCAGCTCTCTATTCACTTACAGCATTCCTGCCTACACATACTCAGCTCTGCTTCCTTAATAATAAAATAATACTCTTTTCCACATTTTTAAGGAGAGAACATTTTTGTTGGCAAAACTTATAATTCTCCTAAAATACAAGTTAATTTTCTATCTACTTTTCAACTTCGTCCTGAAGAAGAAAGCTGTTGCTTCTATAGGTAAGTTTGGATGTGTTGGTTGAGAAAGATTCATTTCAGAATTGTCCTATTGATAAAATATCAGTAATAAATCATAAAGAAGTAGAAGAATACATGCTGTAAGGTTAATAGTGTTTATAACTTATTGATGAGGTAGGAGGTTACTGTAACAGTATACTTTGCTTAGCATAGTGTATATTTTCCATCATTTATTTGTTATAAAAATATATCTACAATTATACAAAGTAATTTCCCCTTTGAAAGAATAAACCACATATTTTAATAAATATATTTTTATTTTTCATTTATTTGTGTATGTGCAAATGTGTATGTGTGTGGACGCATATGTACAACATAGCCTTGTTGGAAGTCACAGGACCATTTGTGGGAGTCAGTTCTCTCTCTCTCTTTCCACCATGTGGGTCCTGGTGATGAGGTAGTCAGGCTTGGTGTCAAATGCCTCTAATAACTGAGCCATTTCTCTGGTCCTCAAGAATTATTTCATGCTAGGTAGTATTACAATCTCTAAACTGTAGATGTAACCAACCTTCTTATTAAATAAGAAACACAGAACCAATGCAAAGAAGAAAGCCAAGAGGTCAGAGGTCAGAGCTAAGAGCTAAAACCTTACCTTTCCTCCTGCAGTGGTCCTACCTCTCCGAACCAGAACTACCCCTGTGTTAAAGTCTTTATATAGAGTTCCTGTTCTGCCTTCTCATTGGTTGTAAACCCAACCACATGACCACCTCGTCACAGCCTATCTGTATAGGCCTCCAGGTTTTCCATGATTGGTATTGAGATTAAAGGCATGTGTATCCAATAATGGCTGTATCCCTGAACACACAGAGACTTACCCAGCTCTGCCTACCAAGTGCTGGGATTACAAGCGTACGCCACCACTGCCCTGCTTTCCTATGGCTTGCTAATAGCTCTGACCCCCAGGTAACTTTATTTATTAACATACAAATAACATTTTAATACAAATAAAATATCACCATACTAAACTAGCTGTTAGATGCACACTTAAGAACTGATGGTTGTATGCCAATTGTCATGATGTAAATGTTCAATTGTTTATGGTTCTTACACTGAAGGACAGAGAACAGAGTGTACTGAGAAACATGGGTTATGTTCATGCTCTTGGTTTGGAGAAAAAATAGCTTCATTTGACACAACAGTAGGAGATAATAAAAGTGTTTTCTCCAGTAAGCGAATAGGAAGGTAGAGTTCTTTAACAGAAGCAGGTTGGAATTTGATGTGCGGGTCCATGTGGTAATCCACTTTAAATTATTTTAGGGTGTCTTAGTGTGTTAAGATCCCTATAATAAATCCATAAATCATTGGCTTTGTTTATGTAGCAGACATTGCTTTCACAATTCTGTAATCTTTGGAGGACAAGGTCCAGTTATTGGCAGACTAGATATCTGGCAAGAGCCCACTTTCTGTTTATAGATGGTAGTTCTTAGCTGTGCCTTTCTATGGTGCAATGGAAGGACTCCAGGCTCTTAGTTCCCTTATGAGGGCCTAATCATTTTCAAGGCCGCTTTTCCTAATGTATCACCTTGGCGGGGATTAGGTTTCAGTATATGAGTTTGGAGGCTGTAACATTCAGACAATTGCATGGAGTAGACAGCATTTTACAAGTATTTCAAAGATGATTCTAGATAGAGTGCTAAGTATGCCTGTGAATCAATTTCATCCTAAATTATACATAAACTCATAATTCATCAAAGGGAGTATTTTTTTCTACAATAACAGCAAAGAGTTGGCTAATTGACCTGGAGGTTAATGGAAATAATGGTTAATGGAGGGTGTGGTTGTTTAAAAAGATGGAAACTTTCATGAAAAGGGCCAACACTAAGAAGACTAATAATTCATGATAGTTTTGTCACATTCTGTGATCTGTAGCTGTTGTCCCATTTTCCTCACTCTACAGAGAATGATACGTCTGGTCTGATGTGCACACCAGAGAAGTGGGCAAAAACCTACCTGTGCCCATCTCTGACTGGTTTTTGCTTTATGGAGTTCTCTTACCATATGTGGGCACATGGTCAAAAGACGTGGTCAAAAGCCTGTCCTTCCTCCCCTAAGCAATGCCTGCCCAAGTGGGAAAATTTAATCTGAAGACACAGAGGCTGATGGGACTATGCTGTGCTACCTCCTTAGCTTTCCTGCTTCCTTCTCTCTAGGGTTCTCGAACAAGCTTGCAACCTATTTTTGTTTGCAATAATCCACTCCCTCCTCTCTCCAAACATGCGCTATGCAACTGAGCTGTAGCTGTTTCTTTGCATTTCTAATAATTTCCCCTCGAAACTTCACAACACAGAAGAGGTTTTTAATGAATCAGTTCTGTCTGGGGTATTGAAATTCACCCTAATAGGTGAGAAAGTAGATTTAGAAGACACACTACAAACAAAGTCTGAGAAAATAGCCTAGGTGATACATGCAGAAATAGTACATTTGTCTTCCTACAAAATTAGTGAGAAAGTGATTGAAGTTGATCTCTCAAGCCATCAAAACAAAAATTCTTCATGAATTTCCAAATGTGTGAGAAGCCTTTGGCCTGGAAACTTCACCCAACAGATGACAAGGGACGACTGAACGTCACCTGGGTGGAGATGACTCCACTGTGCTTTTGCTGGTCTGTTGTTTTCCCTCACTGTCATCTCCTCCTGGTACACAATCAGCCATAATTTCAAGCCAATAATCCCTTCTCTGCGGCTTCATATTCCTATTGCTGATCATGTATGGTTGGGAGACTTGACGGGAAAGCAGAGTGTCTCCCACATCCTTGTATTACTCAGTTTTCCTGTTGTGACAAAATATCCGACCAAAGCTATTTAAAGAAGAGTTAATTTTAGTTTTGATTAGAGGAGATGTTAATTATGACAGGGCAGGCATGGTGGCTAAAGCCTGAGGTTCAGGCTACACCCAGGGCCAGTCAGAAAGCAGACAGACAGCTAGGAGGGTGGCTTCTCAGCTTGCTTTTCCCTCTTCATTCAGCCCTAGACCCCAGCACAGGGAAAGGTGCTTTCCACAGTTAAGGTGAGCCTTTCCACTGCTACTAACATAGTTAGATAGTGTACCACAGTCATTCCTAGAGGTTTGTTGCCTAGGCAATTCTAGATTCTGCCAAATTAACAATCAATATAAACATCCAAGTCCCTTGTCAACTTGATGCACATACATTATTTTAATTGATTACCTTCTACTCTTTGTCCCCATATACTCATGGCCATCTTAGAGTGCAAAAACACATTCAGTTCACACTCAAAAGTCTTTACAGTTTCAACACTACTTAAAAGTTCAAGTCTTATCTGAGATTCTATTGTAATCACTTAACTTTAGGATCTTATAATATAAAAAAGAAATTGCATGTTTCCAAGATAAAGTAGCATAGAATAAACATTTTTACTCCAAAATGGAAGAGTGGGAGTATAGCAAGGAGGGATCGTATCAAAGTAAGGTGAATACCCGACAGGGAAAACCCTAAATCCTGCAGTCCCGCAATAAGGCATCTGGGATGTGTGATGGCATCCTCTGGGTTCTAAAGAACCCGAGTAGTCCTGCCCCAGCAGCTCAGAGGCTGAAGCACACATAGCCTTTCCCTTGGGCTGCATTCATTACATGGCTGTATCTTTCCTCAATGGATGTCCCACCTTCCTGGAATCTCCAACATCTCTACTGCAACCTACACATAATCTTTACAGTCTCGTGCGGTGGCTTCTGAGGGCTCTCCTTTCACAGACTGATCCTGTCACACATTGCCTGCCCTCAGCAGTTCTCTAGAACTATGCAGCAAGACTGTAAGACCTGCTTAATCTTTCATTCCTGGGGCTGCTGCCAAGATCAGTTGCTAACTTGAGATGTAGCCAGGTTCCATTGGACCACAGTGGGAGTAACTTCTCTATGCTATGCTTTGGTGGATGGATCTACAAAATTAACTTCCAGGGTAGTTTTTCTGTTGTTGTTGTTTTGATTTTGGTTGTTGTTTTGTTTTGTTTTTTTTGTTTGTTTGTTTGTTTGTTTTTGGGGGGGTTGTTTTTTTTTTTCGAGACAGGGTTTCTCTGTGTAGCTTTGCGCCTTTCCTGGAACTCACTTGGTAGCCCAGGCTGGCCTCGAACTCACAGAGATCCACCTGGCTCTGCCTCCCAAGTGCTGGGATTAGAGGCGTGCGCCACCACCGCCCGGCTGTTGTTTTGTTTTTTAAAGCAGGAAACCCTTTCTGAGATATTCTCAGCACAGGCTTTCATCTCTCAGATGAGTTTGTATTTTTACAAGTTGGTGCCTTTGATGGGATAGGTTGTGCTTTGGGGGCTGTCCTCTTGTCCTACTGAGGAGACTGGGGTGTCTCTTTCACAAGTGCGGATATGTTCACTTTCTATTCTTGCCTGAAATTTTAAAGTTGCTTACACAACTTTTCTTTGTAAACTTCATGTTTTCCATATTTAAAAAAACCCCTCTCAGATCTTAATAAAAGCATTTAACAGCAGTCATTGCAAAGTCTGAATGTTGCAGTATCTTGTAATTTCCTCCACCAAGGGATTTAGGCCATTACTTCCAAATTCACATCACAAACAAACATACAGGGTACCTGGGGAAAACACAGCCCACAGAATGGAGCAAGAACGACCTACACTTCCCAGTGAGGTCCTGTTTTCCTCTGAAACCCCACGGGCCATGCCTCTACTATTTGTTTTTCTCTCAGCATTCTGGTCTCACCAAATGTGAACTAAATTCTGCTTACAGCATTCCAAGACTTTTCTATTCCAAGGTTCCAATCCATATCCCACCTGTAATGCAAACAATATTAGGTCCAGCCTATATTGTTTGCTCCCAGGGTCTGTGGAAGAGTCTAACAACCAGCTAAGGATTCTAATCTAAGGGATATTCAATGAATCTATGCACATTGAATTCTTTAGTCCATTCACTTTATTCTTCTATGGCGATTCTATCTACACAGTTTCTTTTATGCTCTCTTACTTCGCTCCTCTCGGTCCCTCCTTCTCTCAGTCCCTTCTGCTGTTCTCTCATCATTCTACCTAGTTCTTTCCATCTCAGTCCTCATCTGTGTTCTCCATTCATCCTCTCAGTGCTCTCAGAGAACCAGTCTATATACCCACACAGTAATTCTATGGCAAAGCAATGTGAGGCTTGAAGTTTTCAGGGTCTCAGAGAGAGGTGATAAGAACCCACACATAAAGCAAGTAATTGTCAGCTTCCAATTACAACTCAAAAAGGGAGTGACTGAAGGGGAGTTCTCTGGTAGGGCCAACTAAAGGCTAAGATCAATTAGGGAATTTATGTGCTCAAGCTATAATCTAGAAATGGCTAGGTAAAATGTTAGGGGTCAATAAATCACAAGAAAGTAAACTGTCTTTAGCTGCAGCTGCTTTCTGATAGGGAGAGGGACATGTGCTAGGTGGCTAAGCAACCTATGTCAGAGCATGTAGTATTTGGTTAATAAAAGCACTTTCACTCAGAGTAATTGCTGAGAAGAAAATCTAGGAATAGCACCTGCTGAGGAGGAATAAAAACAATTTGCACAAGAAAGAAACTTGGTACCTATCACCTGCCTGGCCTTGTAGGCAATCTCCTTGGGTCAGTGGGAAGTAATTGCCTTAACTCAGTAACTAGCAAATGGCTAAAACATCATCCCAGGAATGTGAGCAGTAAATCTCTTAAGTGAGGGTCTTGTGTAAATAACCCCGGGTGAAGGTAAGGGGTTGAGGGTTTAATTGTTAGTGGTTCTTTTCTCTATCTGTGAGTGAGATGAGCTAATGTTTATCTATGTGCAGTTTTGACCTTGGAAAAAGGTATCTTTGCTGAAATACTTTTGTCCAGCAAATGGCCCTGGCCAGATATATGTTAATGAAAGATAAACACAGCTAGGACAGTTGTCCAATTACCCCAAATGTATAAAGGAAGTTGTGCCCAAGATTGAGATGCAATCGTGAGGTTACATGTACACATAACATGGAGATGCACGGTAAATGGGGAGATTCATAGCTGTTATTGCACAAGAAGTTTACAACAAGAGACAGCCAGTTCATTCGAAAGGCAGTAATTCCATAACGCCTTGCATGATGGTTTCCTCTAACAGAACCCTCAGTTCTGATAGGTTGACCTCCTGAACTCTAGTTGTCACTGCTGTGTACTCTAATGGACTTTTGCTACCAGTGGCTCTCAATACTTCTGCAAACTAGTTTGATAGGCTCAAGGTTAGGATTCTCACAGTCTCCCTAGAAAATAGTAGCCACTCTCCTTTTCAAATAGCCCCTTATGTCCCAGAGTCCTGTCAAAATCAGATTTCTCTGCACATAACAAAAGTGACACAAAAGCTTCATAATTTTAATCTGCCCAGCTTTTATTACCAATCAGCTTAACATTTTCTTCATACTTTTCCTGTGAAAATCTACTTGTGTCTTTATACAGGAGCTCTTCACAATGAATTATCTGTATGACCAGGATATAATTGCCAATGTTTCTCCATTGGGCCATTTTTCTTTTTTACTTATATCCTTTCTAGAAATAATTTCTCTATATTCTGACTGATTTCCCTCTGTACTACATAGATTATGTCAATGAAATTTGATGGGATTTATGGATGCCAGACCCTTATAATCCTTGAACCATTGGTTTGTATTTTTAATTGTGATTGTAACTGCTAATGAGCTGACACTGACTCTCAACTCCAATAGGGTGGTGTCTCTTTGATTATTTAACAAATCATGGGAGTTCCAACCTCGTTTATATAACACTGGTTATTAAAGTAGCACATGTATTTTAAAAACAAGGCCTAGAATTGCGGTATCAAAGTAATAGAAGGCTAGTTTTTATGAATTCCTCCCCAAGAACTCTCAGACTACTTCATAAGTGAGCTGAGAGCTTTCAGCCCTGCACCACATATTTTACCAACTCCTGGTAAAACCACCATGAATGCATCGCCAACTGTGTCAAGGACTTGTGCAAACAGTGAGGGTTTCCTTCTAGTTGTCTCAATCTCTTCCCTTAGTAGACTTATTTCATTCTTTAACATTTCAGATTTCTTTCTGAATCCTTCCACAAGCAGTTCTTCTTGGACCTGTAAAAAGAAAAATCCTCCATTATTGGCAGAATTTTGCATTTAACAACTTTAGCTTAAATACATGATCTATTTCGCCTTAGAAGGGTCTTTCATATTTCAAGACATTTTCACCTAATAATAAAAATATCCATGGTTTGTATGTATTTAGGGAGAATTCCTCAGCATCTTCCCCTAGAGAGTGAAGAGTTTTGTCCCAATACATGAAAATTTTGCCCTTTGGGAGAGACTGCAGAGGCGAACTGAAACTGACTTTCAATTCCAAGGAGGTGTCTCTTTAATTATTTAAAGATTTTGGGAGTGCTGACCTTGTAGAGATCGCTCGTTATTAACTCTAGGATGGGACACATAGTTTCTTTTACTCCAGCTACAGGATGAATCAAGCAGGCACAGGAAAAATTAGAGAAATTTATGAGATTGTGTCATGTTTTATTTTATTTTATTGTGACTTTATTTTTTTTTCAATTTAATTAATTAATCTAATTAATCTCTCTTTGTGCATGCATGTGTGAGCCTGTGTGTACGCTAGTGTACATGTATGTGTTTGTATGTGTTTGTACATGTCTACAGAGGCCAGAGGTTGTTGTCACGTATCTTCTTCAATTGCCTCCTCTTTAGTTTTTATCAAATTTACATGTCTGAGTATTTTGCTTACATGTATGTGTACCATGTGTGTGCCTGGTGCCCATAGATATCAAAAGAGGGTATTGGATCCCCTGAAATTCTAGTTCTGGACAATATAAGATGCCATGTGTTTGATGGGAACTAAACCTGGGTCCTTGGCAAGAACAATAAGTGCTTTTAACACCTGAGTCAACTTTACAGCCCCGTTTTGAAGATAAAGTCTCTCCTCAATTCTATTGCTAGCTGATTCTACTAGACTGCCTAGCTAGAAAGCCACACAGGTCCTCCTCTCTTTCCTCCAAATGTACAAGGGTCACTGGTACATGTCACTTCTTTCAGATTTTCTCCATGGATTCTGAAGATCTGAATTTGTTCCTCATGCATGCACAATGAGAATTTCACCAACTGAGCCATCTCTCAACCCCATTCTCCTCCTCCTCCTCCTCCTCCTCCTCCTCCTCCTCCTCCTCCTCCTCCTCCTCCTTCTCCTCTTCCTCCTCCTCAATTTTATCCTGGGCTAGATCTGACACATTCACACTAGATAGGCCCACCTCGTGTCCCTTTGAAGATTAAGCCTAGAGTCCTAAAGACTAGTGGGAAGTGTCAACTGTCACACAAGAAGACCATCCTAGAAACTCAAAGAGCAACTCAGAACCCTGGGGACATCATTTGTACACTTGAAAGTCTAACCCTGCACAGATGTTGGGCTCTTATGCTCACAGCTTCAGTAAGACCCATATGAACTTCATTGAAACATTCACAGTTGAAGTTTTATGTTTGAGATGAACAGTTCCCTTCTTGGGGAGTCACAGCACCATCTGTCTGGCACTGATAAGCCCCATCATCCACACTCACCTTCAGCTTGTGCTCCAGCATCTTCTCTTGCTCTCTCAGAAGCGTCTCCCTTTCCCTCTCCATCTTCTCCTGAAGTTTAGCGATGTTTTCTCGGAAGCTTCTTTCTTGAGCTTCTATCACTTGCTGTTGCTCTTTCTCTTTCTGTCTCAGCAGCTCTCGTTCCTTCTCAGCCACCTCCCTCTTTGTCCGCTCAGCTGTTCCACAGATGTTTGAGAGAGGAAAGAAATCACAGTCAGAATGTAGCTATGCTCCCCTGGGCTCACAGGGAAACCTCTGAGTACTCCCATCAGCCAGGCCAGCGGCAGCATGGTTCCTAACACGACAGAAAAGCACCATTGACTGGACATTCAACACAACACCAACACCTCTAGTTGTTTGCACATCTAGGAGAGGCCATGACCCCTGGCAGGAGGAAGCTCCTTGTTCCAGAAGGATCTACCTGTGCATCAGTCAGAGGGCTTTGCAGAATGTACCCACCCCTCTAACAGTTGGACCCTCTACCCTACCTGCTATGGCCCTCTGTCCATCTGTAAGGGCTTGGTCTGACTGCAGGATGGAGTTTTCTACAATAGCCTGTGACTGTAGGAAGCTCTTGAGAACCTCTTTTGCCTGGGGACCCAAGAAGAGAAAATATAATTCAAAGAGTAAGGTAAGTCTCCTGCTGAGGTATTTATTGATTAATAAAACACGTAATCTTTTGACTTCTGTTCTTACAATGTCCCTTCAGTTTCATGACCATAACAAAAAGTACAAGCTCTTCATTGATACAAACCCCTCTGCCTCAGCCTCCTTGCTAGCTTCACAGCCTCCTTTCCCAGTGATGCTGCCTACCAGCTGCCCCAGGTTATAGCTCCAGCCACAGTTACATGCAGTTCCACAGACACATAGCCTCCATGTTTACCATGTTTGAATATATTTTGTCTCCTGTCTTCATGGGTGTTCCAGAATTTATAGATAAGACAATGTATGCAGACACGTCACTTTGTATCTCAGGTGCCTTATTCTGTTATTTCTGGCTGCTCTCTTAGTTTTCTACTATCCAGCTTTACTGTGGTATTATTAACAAATGAAAATTGTACCTGTTTAAGGCACACAATACTTTAATCTATTATATGTTGTTAAGTATTTAATATAATCAAAGAAATGTATGTATTGCCTCAAACAGGTACCTTTGTGCTGTAATAACACTTGAGGTCTACTCTTCTAGTTTTCAGGAATATAGTGGATTATTCTATGTATAGTCACCATTTGACTTTCAAAACTAATATGTCTTATAACTACATGTTCATATCTCTTAACCAATGTCTTCCTTTTCTCTTATTCCCAGCCATACTAATCACCATTGTATTCTATGTTAATGAGGCATTTTAAATGAGAATGGGCCCTTTAGTCTCATATATTTAAATGTTTGGTCCCCAGTTGGTAGAACTATTTGGGAAGGATTAGGAGGTGTGGCCTTGTTGGATAAAGTGTGTCACTGGGGGTGAGCTTTGAGGTTCAAAAGTCCATACCAGTCTCAGTCTCTTTCTCTGCTTGCTTCCTGTGCATAAGCTACTGCTCCAGTGCCATACCTGTCTGCTTCCCACCATAATGATTATGATCTGCCTCTCTAAAACTATAAGCAAGCCCCCAGTTAAATACTTTCTTTTACAAGACTTCTCTTGGTCATAGTGTCTCTTCACAGCAATAGAACAGTAATAAGACAGTTAATATTAGTTTATCTTTGTTTGATGTTCTCTTTCTCTCTCAGTGATGCCATTGAAAGTGAGCCACAACATACATTACTTGTCTTCCTGTGCTTGGTTTACTTTCATGAACATAATGTGTTCCAGATTCATTCATATTTTCACAAGTGGCAGCATTTTTAAGGCTGAATAGTGATTCATCATACTGATATGAAATAGATGACAGAAGATAGATAGACAGAGATAGATGATAGATAGATAGATATAGATGATAGGTAGATAAGATAATATAACATAATTTCATTAGTTAGGAGTCAAACCAGCATGGTACTGGCATAAAAATGGACATATAGACTAATAGAAGAGAACTGAGAGCCAAGACATAGTGAAATTACATCTCTGTATTACACTTCCCACAATAACAAACTAAAAACAGATTAAACATTAGACCTGGCACTATAAAATTCTTAAAACAAAAGTTGAGAGAAAGCCATGTGATGGTGTTTTAGATTTGACACCAAAAGCATAGGCAAATATATGGGTGAAACTATAGGCCACTATAAACTCTCTGTACAGTAAAGGAAACATTTGATAAAATGAAAGGGAACACATAACATGAGAGAAAATGTTTGCGAGCCATAGACTGATAAGGAGTTAAAATATGAAGATGATGAAGAACTCACACAACACAGTAGGGAAAACTAGCATGCTTACAATAACATGCAATTGCCCTGAAAAGACAATTTTCAAAATAGGAAATTCAAATGCCAATGGGTGTTTGTACTCAGCATTACTAATCCTTCATGAAATAACAAACCAAAACCACAATGAGGTGTCATCTCACTCTTGTGGCCATGCCTATTACAATAAGCTCAAAAGTTTTGGTTGAGTTGACAAAAAACTTTGTAGATCTCTTAGTGCAATGGAAACTGATTACAGTCATTGTACACAACAGCATAAAGATTCCTCATAAAACAGAATTCTAAGATTCTGACCTGCCAAATCTGCCAATGAACAGTGGTGTGGTCCTAGGCAATGTATTACACCCTCATGCATTACACTTATCCAGTGCATGAGACTGGAAAGCACAGCCACTTAGTTTATATCCTGAAAACTAAACTGGTAATCTAGCCAAGTCACCTAAAATGACTCGTGGCTCCAGAACTGAACGCTTAGTGTCTGCCAACCATGAACTCATTTTCACCTTGCTTAGTTCTACCAGTACATAGTAGTTATCCCTCTAGCTAAACTCTGTCAGCCATTGCTTCTGTCATTCCTCACCTTCACTCCCTTCCTGGGCACTTGCTCATAGCCCTGCTCAACCTTCTCCCTGGCCTCTATGTAGAGGCTATGCCCGCCAGGCACAGAAAAAGCTCCACTTGAGACACTCTCCCTCAGGGGCTCTGCTAGCTTCTCCAGCTCAGCCTGGCAGTGACTGAGAGATGCTGATTCATTCTCTTGCATGAAAGCTTCCTTCCTTTCTTCTATGACAGCCTGCCGGATGAGGAGGGGAAGACAAAACAAAGAAATTGTTAGAAGGAAGGTATGGTGGTTTGAAAGAAAATGGCCTCCATAGGGAGTGGCATTATTAGGAGGTGTGGCTTGTTGGAGTAGGTATTGCCTTGTTGGAGGAAGAGTGTCACTGTGGAGACAGGCTTTGATGTCTCCTATGCTCAAGCATCCAGTGTCACAGTTCACTTCCCGTTGCCTGCAGATTAAGATGGAGAACTCTCAGTTTCTTTTCAAGCATCATGTTTTCCTGCATGCTACTGTGCTTCTCACAATGATGATAATGGACTTAACTTCTGAAACTGTGAGGAACCCTCGATTAAATGCTTTTCATTATATGAGTTGTCATGGTCATGATGTCTGTTTACATCAATAGAAACCCTAACTAAGACAGAAGGTGCCCCTGGGATTGTCCTGGATGAAGCAATGAGACATCCCCAGAATGTACTGGGACAGAAGGAGGATCAGGATATTTGCTTTAGTCTCAATGTGACCAATTCTGTGTGACTTCTTAAATGTCTGTTAACTTCCTTGGGTTCATACCCAGCAGCTGTGAAATCAAGTTGGAAGACATAAATTCGTTTCCTCTGAGAATAGGGGTTGGTGTGGTGGACAAACCAGTTCTTCAGAACTGAGGTAAATGTACTCTCAGTGGAGTTTTGAATCCTTATGAATTTTTGCAATGATTACTTGA
This sequence comes from Peromyscus eremicus, assembly GCF_949786415.1. Taxonomy (NCBI): domain Eukaryota; kingdom Metazoa; phylum Chordata; class Mammalia; order Rodentia; family Cricetidae; genus Peromyscus; species Peromyscus eremicus. The sequence goes on along the minus strand of NC_081421.1, from coordinate 113,308,652 downwards.
GTGTCAGGATGCTAGAACGGGTATATTTTGTTTCTTTATGTGTTTGTTTGTGCTCATAAGTGATAATCCTGACAAATTTCCTCAGTATGAGCTAAGATATTTTTGTCTTTCAGGGTTCAAATTCAGAGAAATGGAAGACCAGAAACTCTAGGGGAAGCTGCCTTTGGGTTGGTAAGTCATGATACTCCCCTGAGAGTTGTTTCTTGGTGTCAATGCTTTTATCACCCAGGGCTAGTGAACATGGTGGAGAGTAATTCTATGGTGACATTACATTACATAGTACAGGGTGATCTAGCCACCCAAGCCCTTCAAAACGTAAGTTTTGTCTGGCTGTGGCAGGAAGAGGAATCAGAACATCTAGAAACATGAAAAGTAGCCAGTGCTTTCTTGTGTGCTGGTAAGAGAGAGTGCTTCCCTCAGTCCTACCGATCAGAGCTAAGTCAACCTGGCACCATGTTTTATGTTTGTAGTACATAAAGCAGAGATCCACACACCCTTGCTTCACCTCTGCCTTGAACTTTGAGCTAATAAAATGCATACTGTTTCAATATATTAAGCACATGATAGCTTGTTTCATAGCAAATGCTATTTTTCCTAGAAAGGGCAAATTTTAGTGCAAAGACTCAAGTTACCCATTTAAAATTCCAAAGAGAAAGATTCAGACCATGAGATCAAAAAAGTGGAGTCTAAGGGTTATAACAGAAGGACAAAGATCAGGCAGGCTAAGTGCTAAGATTTGTTACCACCAGCCTCCTCTGGAACTCTTGCTCATCATCCTTGAAGGAGTGCTCCATGAAGACAGCAATGGCTTCCTTCTCACAGGCTGCATGCACATCCAGCAGCTCCTGGAGCGTGTCTGTGGGGAGCTTCAGTTGCTGGACCATCTGTTCATTGTAGTAGTCAGCTGCCTTCTGCACAGCTGCAGAGTTCTCACGCTGGGCCAGGGTCATCACTGCATTCTCCAAACAAGGTACAGTTCCACTATGGATGGCATCCACATAGGTCTGCACCAGAGTTCCCAGTCCTGAGAAAAACACCATCAAGAATGAGAAAGTTCTCATTGTTTGTGTAAGCTTTAGACCTAGCATTATCAAAAGCAACAAAACTCTGTTTATCTTCAATTTCTCTTCTTCTTTAACTTCTTCCATATCTTCTGTTCTCTTTTCATGTCCTCTCAGAGTCAACATCTATTTAATAAAATCAACTTCGTTCCTTTGTAGCTCTCTAGTTCAATACACTAAAAATAATCAATGATTATAACCAAGAGGTTTCAAGGCTTCTAGGGGGGAAAAACACTCTACCATATAAATACAATAAAAGTTTGCTAGAAAGGGAAAGTAAATTTCATCTTTTGTGAGACCAAGTTCCAAATGAAAATTTAAGTTCCATCAAAAAAATCAGAAATTTGAAGACAGAATATAGAACATGGAACCAAGTATGGACCCATGTGAGTGCTGACAAAGCATGTTCACACAGGCAAAATGCCCATGACACTTGTCATGTTTAAACTTCTTTCTCAATTGCATGGAACTTTTGACCTGCTGTGTTCTGACCTGTGTCGCCCCATAAATAATCTATATGATCAAACTGAGACACTTCCTGGGGGACTGCAAGTCATCTTGCATATTTCTGTCCAGTCTTCTGGACATCTTTACAGTGCTAGTTGTGTGAGGCATATTAGACCTCAATAAACACTCATACACAGAAAGTTCAAGTATGGAACACGTATATGTGATCTGAACATTTGTTTCTCCGTATTCCTTTATATAAGCAAACAACAGTTTTCAAGACCACAAAAGATCATCACTTCTTTACATATTCAAAGCCACAGAGACATTCATGTGACAAAAGAAACTCACGATTTCCTGTGACAATAATTCCCCCTCTCAGGGTCTTCGTCTTTGCATTGGTGAAGATGTAGGAACAGAATTTTTTCAATTCAACCTGGAAATTCCATTCCAGTTGGTGTTCTGGAACTTTTTCAATTTGTAATAATAAATTTTTGTCACTTGTGGGCCGGTCAAAGACAAAGCATCTCCGGACTGGAAAGAAATATCTGATACATTGTCTTGTCATGTTGGATTGTTGGACTCTGGGATTGTTTCCTGTAAAATAAAATTTAAAAAAAGTGGGGGGAGGGAGAGAGCACTCATTGAAGAGGCAGCTAGAAGAAGATATGGTGACCCAAGAATGTTTTCAAGGCTGTAGCCCCAGGACATCTGAATGGCTGCACCAACAGCTTTAGAATAACCAGTGCCTTAGGAGACCTCACTACTTAGTCATTAATTCGACTTGACACTGTTTTTCAAAGAGACTTGTAACATAAATTAGCTATGTAAAATGAATATTTGTCTAAATAATAGATGAACGAATAAAAAATATTGATTCTAGGCACTTACCTATCCTACTAACATAGTTCATGTAATGAATTTGAAATGTTAACATGCCAGTACATTGCATAAGACTAGAAGGTGAAAGTTGGGTGAAAAATGAAACATTGCACATTAGTGGAGACACATATCTACTTCCCCCACCCTCATCCACTGAGAGTTGCTTTGTTTTAAACATACATCCACTGGAAGGTATAACTATTTGAACTAGTAAAACATTCTGAGAGGGAAATGTTTTTAAAATTAGGTCAGTAGATTTCCTTGTGATTTTAGGTTTTCTCACTTATTTATTTGATGAACCATTTTTCCCAAAAAAAGCTTATGAAGAACATACAAATTAACAAATAAATAAATAAGGTTGAGGAAATAGTCTCCTTGATTGTAATCCTTGATATTTTTGTTTTTGTTTGTAATACTAATGGGTATAAAATTATTCTATATGACATGTCCTAAGTTAAAGTAGGTTTAAATCTTAGCCTCAGAATATTTTCAAGTAATAGTGATACCCAAAATTATGGCTGCCTGTTGATTGTCATGACCATTAACGCGGGTTTCAACCCAGTCTCAAGCAGATATGTCAAGTGCTGTGCAGGGTTCAGTTGATGCTACATCCCTGTTGAAACTTCCCTCATACTCTGATACCTGGAATCAGCTTCAGGGCATTCTCCAGGTACTCATCTGCTGTGATGATGCGTCCATCTAACTTCAGCTCCAAAATGAAATCCCGAACAGCCCAGACAAAGTCTGGAAAGAAACCCACGAATTCACTAGAGTCCTCTACTTCATCCTCTCTGGGGCTGGATTTTGCCCGGATTAGCTGTGTTAATTCAGTCACATAGCTGGGATTGTAGCTAAGGATATGAAACTAAATATCTTCCAGGTCTCATATAGAATTAATTATTAAAAATATTTCCCTTTGAACACTTCTCCACTGCTAGTGGGAATGCACACTTATATACAGCCACTTTGGAAATCAATATGGAGGTTTCTCAGAAAATTGGGAGTCAATCTACCTCAAGACCCAGCTATACTATGAGACCAAAATGAGCCATCTTAGAAATAAGACCAAAATGCTTTCACCCTAAAACTAAGGCCTAAGATTTCTCCTTTTAGGTACAGGCCATGAGTTACTAAAACCAATCAGTTCAGATTCTAGAAACCAGGAAGTGTAAAAGCACAGAGTCACAAGGTAGTCACAAGGTAGTGACTGCCGGACTATGGAATGTCCTCTCCCTGGTTTCCAGGATAACTGACCACAGAAATGTCCCCACCTGAGGGCAGCCAATGAGAAATGGTGGTGGGCAACCACTCCCTTAGAAGTAAGATTAAGCCATGATTTCTAGAAAGCCCCTAGAAGCGAGCCAATCAGAATTATACCTGTACTAGCACCCCTAAACGATGTAACCTTGTGATTTTTCCCTTTAAAAACTGAGCTTGCAGACAGGTGGGCACTTCCTCCAGCCTCCACTATGTTGGATGTATTGGACGAAGTCCCTGCCTAGGCTTGTATTGCTTTTGGATATCCAGAATTAAACCTTGCTTTTGCATTCCGGCATGCTCGTCTTTGGTGGTCTATCTGGGGGTCGCGATCTGGGCACAACAATACCAATCTTAGGCACATACCCAAAGATGCTCTATCATACCACAGGGACACTTGCTCAACTATGTTCATAGCAGCGTTATTTATAATAGCCAGAACCTAGAAACAACCTGCATGCTCCTTAAGGAAGAATGGATAAAGAAAATGTGATACATTTACACAATGGAGTATTACTCAGAGGTGAAAAAAAATGACATCATGTAATTTACAGGCCAATGGATGGAACTGGAAAAAAAAAATCACCCTGAGTGAGGTAACTCAGACCCAGAAAGACAAACAAGGTACATACTCACTCTCAAAAGTGGATATTAGTTATAAAGCTACAATCCACAGCCCCAGAGAGGCTAGGTAACAAGGAGGGCCCCAAGGGGGATACAGGGATTTTTCTGGGAAGGTGCAATAGATGAGATCTCCTGAGTAAACTGGGGCCTGGAGGGGGGCTGGGGGTATGGGAACATGAGGGATCTGGTTGGGTGGGTTGGGGGTGATATGGAGATGGAGAATAAGGAAAGAGATGTCTTGATGGGGGAGGGGCATTTCAGGGTTAGGGAGAAACCTGGTGCCAGGGAAACTCCCAGGGATCCACAAGGATGACTGCAGCTAAGACTCTTAGCAATAGTGGAGAGGGTGCCTGAATGGCCATCTCCTGTAATCACATTGGTGACTACACTAACTGTCATCAGAGAACCTTCATTCAGTAACTGGTGGAAACAGATGCAGAGATCCACAGCCAAGCACTGGACTGAGCTCCAGGAGTCCTGTTGCAAAGAGAGAGGAGGGACTGTACTAGCCAGAGGGATCAAGATCATGATTGGAAACTCATAGAGACAGCTGACCTGAGCTCGTGGGGCCTCACAGACTGTAAAACCACAGCTAGTGTGTCTGCATGGGACCGATCTAGGCACTCTGCATGTGTGTGACATTTGTGTAGCTTGGTCTGTTTGTCAGGTTCCCAGCAGTGGGATCAGGCCCTGTCCCTGGCATTTGAGCTGGCTTTTGGGAACCCGTTACCCAGGCTGGATTGCATTTCCCAGTCTTGATGCAGGGGAGGGGTTGGTCCTGTCTCAATTTGGTGTGTCATGCTTTGTTGACTCCCATGGAAGGTTTACCCCTTCTGAATGAGAAAGTGGATGGAGGGGGTAGGTGAGAGGCGTGGGGGCATGGTGAGTAGAGGAGGGTGGGAAATTGGTGGTCAGTATGTAAAAATAAATGAAAAAAAAATATTAAAAAATAAATAATAAATAAATTAAAAACAATATTCCTCTTTGTCCTGTGTCCATTCTACCTCAACCAAGACTTGCTGACTTAGACTCCAGAAAAAGCAGTAAGTTGCCTTCCTCCTAAACTCAACGAAGCATGGCAGTTCCATCCCTGGAAGGATACTGTAGCTGCTCCAGGGCCTGGTGGTTGATGGTGCTCATGCTGTTGTAGACAAAGGTGCTGCTTAGAAGCACGGCCAGGGCGAAGATCCAAGAGTCATTCTTAGGGTCACCCTGGGAGTCAGAACACACACGGGGACAAGGGAGTTAAGAGTCTAATATTCATTCATTCATCCAATTGTTCCCTCATTCTTTCAGATACATTATTACTGAATCTGAGAGAAATATCAGAATCTGAAGATAATTTTACATTCGATCCTCATTAATGACCCCTCTCAGGGCATTAGCTTATTTAGCTATTAAGTTAACTGGTAGAGTTAGGATATAATATAGCTCAGTGGTAGGAACCTTGGCAGGCATGCACAAGGTCCTGGGTTTGATTCCCAGAACTGACTAATAAAAAGACAAAACATTCAATGTGTATAAAACATTTCCTAAGCACCTGGATCATAGTAGGCAGTGATAAGTGGGCAGTTACACTTTTATAATATTTGTCATGATTATAGATATAAACCCTATTCAGTTGAGTGAAATGTTTAATTGTGCTTCTGACAAAATGTAGAGACACATTTTGTGGCTATCAATTTCCATACAGTTGTCTTCTAGAAGATGACTTTCTACCATAGCAAATAAACATGTCAACATACTCATACAATCACAATGGCAATGTCTACCAGAAAGAGAGCTAAAATTATTAATAACAAAAAAACAGCACAGAGAAGCACAGAGAGGGGATGAGTTAATCTGAGAATTTAGAACAAAAAAATCATTATATTAGATAAGATTCTACCTTACCTTTTCTATGTCACCAAGGCCCTCTGTGTCCAGAAGGACCAGGGTATGGTTTGGCTTGGTGGGGTGGGGCACACACCACATCCAGATGCCCTTGGTTTCAGACTGCACTGTGGAACCCAAGGAAAAGCCTGAGGAAAGAGGAAAAACAGCAAAAGGTCACAGCAGGAAGACCAAGGGTAGCAGAGTGCTAACAATGTTTAACAAGCAGCAAGGAAAGGTTTGCTTTTATCTCAGCAAGGACCATGAATTCAGTCCATACACAACAGACTCTCCCAAGGAACACTTGTGGCTTCTACTTACCTCATTATTCCAACTCTGCAGAATGGACTGTGTTGTATAATTAGTTTAGACTCTATTAATTGTAATGTTTTTATCTGAGTCCAAAAAATCCTGTGTCCTCTTACTTCTCTGGTAGAGTTCAACCACTGAAACACATCAGTGAATGGCCACTAGCTGGCCTTGTGTTCTCTCACTTCTACCCTCTTGAGCTATAGTGTGCCAGGGACTTACTCCTCACCTCTGGTCATAGCTCCCTTCAGGCAGCTCCATCCAATATTTATTTCTCTTCCCACATGTTGAGACTCATTCTTTACCTGCTCCTTTAGAGTGAAGAGTGATTAACTCCTAACTGGCCATTCCTATTGCGACTCACCAAGTGGTGCTCACATCTGTTGGTTCCCTTGCCCTCCCTACATCATTGTGTACAGTACCACCATTCCATACCCTTCAGTTACCCCATGAGTGTATGCTGCAGTTTAGATCTGGAACATCCACCATGGACTCCCTTAATGGAAATTGCCTTAGTTACCAATGTTTTCTTGAGTAGAAAATAAAAGCAATACTGTTGAAACTTAACTGTCTAATACCTATGTCTTAGGGCTCTCAAATGCTAATCACTCAAAAGTTTACAAAGTTTTTTGATCTGGGAAAGGAAAAATATCTTCCCCAATTGATGGCCAAGAGTTCCTCTAATAGAAAGATAAAGGCAAATAAATGGGTTGTTCAGGAGGCCCAAGAAGAAAGGAGACGCAAGAAAGGGAGAAAGGAGAAGAAAGGGAAGAAAGGAGGAGAAAGGGGAACAGATAACCAGAAGATAACCAGGGGGAGGATAGGAGAAAGGAAGGAAGGATAAGAAAGACCGTAGGGAATGAGAGAGGGAGAGAGAGAGAGAGAGAGAGAGAGACAGAGACAGAGACAGAGAGACAGAGAGAGAGACAGAGACTGGAGAGATACCTCATGATGGAAGAATTTTACAGTCAAGTTTCAATCAGAAAAGGTATTGAATCACTGATGTGAAAACTAAGTAACATATTAGGAAGAAAGCTGCCTGTGGGCTTTTTAAAGATGGAAACACCAAATAGAATCATGAGAGGCACGGCCTACATGTCAGTTAACAACATAGAGACAATATAGTAGGGGAAAACAGCCTACTTTACAAAATAGAAAATAAAGATTTCAAGATGCTCAACCTTACATTGGGTTAAATAGCATACAGCTGTGCAGCGCACAGGTCAGAAAAATTAAATATGTATCTTATGCTCCCAATTTTGGGGGAAGGATGTGTGGAATGCTGGAAATAGCATCAATGCTCATCAATAACAAATGGATAAATGATAGATGGTATCCTCAGACAACAACATGTTGTAAAGTGGTGGAAATAAATAAACTATGGATATGTGTGACAATTACAGGACACTCAGTGTCCTCTTCTAGCCTGTGGATATGCACACGGTGTACCTACCTGTGCAACACACAAGCTCATATATCCCCTACACAGAAAGAAAGAATGCATGTGTTCCCTGTAAATGAAAGTATTGAGGAGCTTCAGAGAGTGTGTGAGAGAGTATGATCTGGGTTCCTGTGGCTAGTCAGATTTTATTCCCAATATCCAATATTTGATCCGGATATTGATCTGGATGCTCACTTCATATTCATTAACTTTATTGTCAATAGTTCATAAAAGCTTTGCTATGGTAATGAAGTCAGTCTCAGAAGGACAAATAATCATGTTTTCTCTCGTTTGTGGGTCCTTATTTAAGCAGATACCTCAAACCGTATGTGTAAGAATGACATGAAAGTCAAAGGGAAACTGTGTGAGGAATGAAGGAGACTAGTGGGAGTGGGGGGAAAGAGAGTAGGAAAGATTATGGGGGGAGACCTGCTCAAACATACTGTATCCATGCATGAAAATGTGTTATAGGGAACACAACATAGCAAAATAGCAAAGTGAAGTTTTAAAAAAAAAGGTTTGTCATGAAATACAAAAACAACAAAGCCAAACTCCAAGACTAGATGACAGCCCAGTTTGGATGTTGGGTATATAAAGACCCTACCACACATCCTTCTTCAGGCCATCTGTATGTAAGTAGGACAGGTGAAACAATATTCATACTTGAAATGTTCTTGTGGCTTCGGCAAAGGTACAGGAGGAAGAATGAGGGCCCTTGACAGAGTTCAGCTGCTGATCAGGCCAGAGTAGAGTGGGTCAAGAGGAATGCTGAGGTGGATGTTTTGATGAAGTTGGGGAACAATCACTATACAGAAGAATGTGATCTTTTTCCATAGGTTATAAACTAATAATTTGATGAAAATTCATGAGAAGGATTGGACTTTTCCTTAAGCTGAGCCTAGAAAAGTGTGCTCAGTCCACCTACCAGAGCTCCAAGGAAATGGTTCCCACATATCTGAAGGACACTCACCATGGTTCTGTCCTGCAAGACGGTTCATGAGGTAGGACTTCCCTGTACGATATAAGCCAACAATGGCCACCACCACCAGAGGCTGAGATATCTTCTCAAGAATCCTTAGGGCCTCCGGGTTTAGTGTCAGCTGCTCTTGCCAGTTCTGCACCAGACAAATGGGTGCCTCCATGGTCGACGAAGATGCCACAGCACTCTGTAACTCAGAACAATCCCAGAACAATCACTTGAATTACGTGATCTCAAGGTCATCTCTGGTTATTACTCAAGGCAGATGCATCAGCCTTTGTTTGTACAACACCTATATCAACTTCGGTGTGTTTCTAAGGGGAAAAAGTGAGTTGCCTGTCCAGTACTTAAAATACAGCATCTTATGATTCTTATTTGAACTATGGAAAGGATCACCTGGCTTTTTAAAGAATAAAATGAGAAAAGCAAAAGACTGGTGTATGAGTCCAGAACGCACTTGGGTTCTGTAGAAAGCAGAGCAAAATGCACATGATAAACTTGCCAAGTGAGTAGGAAGATTTCCTGGCATTCTGAAAGAATTTAAAGTCTCATTCAGTATGTGAAGTTTACTGAGTACTGACCGTGTGTTGGGCACTGCCTCAGGTGGCTATTATCAAGGAGTAAAGAAAATGTGTGCAAATTCCTGCCTTGGTGGGTCTCTATTCAAATGGGAGAGATAATAGCAGAGAATGAACACACACACTCTCTCTCTGTATATCTGTCTGTCTCTCTCTCTCTCTGACTCTCTCTCTCTCTGACTCTCTCTCTCTCTCTCTCTCTCTCTCTCTCTCTCTCTCTCTCTCTCTCTCTCTCTCTCTGTGTGTCTCTCTCTCTCTCTCTCACACACACACACACACACACACACACACACACACGTTTTAGAAGAAAATGGAGAATGAGTTAGGGACACTGGAAATTGGATTCAGAAGTTTGTAAACAGGGACCGATTCCACCAGCATGAAATGAAGCCTCTTGGTGACATCTTTGAGGACAGATATCTACCTTCAGGAAAGCATTGAGGGCACAAGGAAGGAAACTGGAGAGGCTAACCCACCAGAGAGCTGCTGCGGGACTTTCGGGTTTGGCTCCTGGGTCCCAGACAGAGCTACCTTCCCAAGTTCCCACCACCAAGAATGAGACTCATTTCTCATTCTCAGCCTCCCAAGCCAAGGGTTAGAGGTCTGAAAAAAGCAGCGCATGCAGCCTTGAGACACCAGAAGGCGCTCTGCACCGGGCCACACAGGACTGAGTCAACTGTTCGGTCCGCTGCTTGCCATTGCTAGCCCACCAGTGAGAGTGTGCAACCCCAGGTGTTCTCCGGAATTTTCTCCCAGGGAGTCTGTTGAGAGAAATGCTCGTGAAGACTCACCCGGCGCTGGCTCGGCAGCAGGGACGAGTCCTCAGTCCACTAGGCTCATTCGCTGGACTTCCTCCTGCTCCAGGCTGCTTGAAACAGCCACTGTCAGAAGTTGCAAAATAACAGCCACCCAAACACAAGTTGAGATAAAGAGAACTGAAATCGAAACCATGCTACTTTCCTAATCAGTAGTTGGGAGGGACTGAGCAAAACAATGTGTTTGTAACTTGAGCAGAGCCTGTCTGAGCTAGAGGAATTTCCGAGATTCCTCTGGACTTTCTGAAGTTACCACGATGGCTGTTCGCAGAGATTCAGCATTGCTCTGTCCACTCCACACCACTTAAAGCAGATAAAATTAAGCCGGAAGTGGTGGTTCACTCCTGCAAACCTGGCAGGCAGGAGGCTGAGGCAGGAGGACTGCCACGGGTTCTACTTCAGCCTGGGCAAGAGGGTGAGTTCCAGATCCTGTCTCAAAGAAACAAACCAAAACAAAAATGAGATAAAAGTATGCTCGTGCCACACTACTGATGCAATCTTGGCACTTCTCAGGTTACACCCCTTTCCTGTGCATCAGGAGCCTAGTAGAAACTCCATGCATTGACTTGCAAATAAATGTGTATGTATAGACCAGCTAGCATCTAAGAAAGAGTCTGTGATTCGGTGAGTGGAGCTCCCAGAGACTGGCTCAGGCTTTGGTGGAGAGAAACCCAGTGTAGGTTAATGCTAAGCTTGGAAAATGGTTGCGGGGTTGGGGGGGGGGGTTGGGGGCAGTGGGGAGAAATGGGCCCCCTTCTATTTTTGTGTCTTTCAGGGGAAGATTGATTTCTTATTTGTATTATCATGGTAGGTTTTATCCTTATTTATTTATTTATTTTATAAGAGACAGGGTCTCATGAACCTCAAGCTGTCCTCCAACCTGGCAAAGATTGGAAGGATGGCTTTGAACTTCTGATCCTTCTGCCTCCACTTTCCAAGTGTTGGGATTATAAGCATTTAGCTGTCTTAGGTAACGGCATGAGGTGCTCAGAATTAAACCCAGGTCTCTATGCATGCTAGTCAAGAACTCCAACAACAGAGCTACATCCTCAGCCCCTTTAAGCTAATTTTTTAAATTTGTGACTTGATAATTGGATTTCATTCATTGTTGGGAACTACCTACTCCAAACCCTCTTTAGTCCCATCAGAAAGGGAAGACTGCTGTTTCTCTCCAGGGAGCACGTTCCATCACCGCTGCTAAACAGAAAAAGCAGAATCACACAGCACACAAGTCTGCCTGTGGTGCTCACCAGGGAGCACTTCCAATCAGTGATTGCCATTCAGTGCTCTGGGCCCCTTGGCCTCTTGGAGCTAGACAGCTGCATCTGCACTGTGGTCCCATACTTCCCCTCCACACATTTCAGAACACTGGGGAAATGATTCCTCTCAGATGGAGCAGGAGAGAAGAGCCCTACACAGTACAGCCCAAACCCAGGCTGTGTATCCTCACCAAAGCAGATGGCTGGATTTCCCCGGCCGAGTAGCCCTTCCTTCCTTTTTCCTGCGTTTACCAGGGGGCAAGGGAAACAGAGGCTGAAACTGTGTCCTGACATGAACCTGCTTCATTCAGAGAGTCAAGGATAAATGTTCAAACCCAAGCCCTGGGTATTTTAGCCTTATTCTTTAAAAAAAAAAAAAAAAAAAAAAAAAAAAAAACCCTCCACTTTCTTTAAGATGCTTATCTGCTGTCAGTTCCATGTTCAATTCTTTAACCGAAGCTTTCATCATAGAAAATGGTGAGAACACAGAGCGAGCCAACATTCCCAGTGCAGCTTGCTTGGGAAGGAGAACACACGATTCAGTCAGGAGAGCTAACAACACTGGGTTGTGCTTCCTGCCCACTGACAAGGGGTTGCCTGTGTGCTTCCCCTCGCTTTCTGGGGACTTCCCAAACTATTCTTTTTTTTCTTGACTATTTGTCCAGTACACATGAGTATCTCTAATCTACAAATCCAAACTTCAAATGCCCCCAATACTAAACTTTTTTGAGTTCTGACATAAAACTACAAGTAGAAAATTCTATTCTATGAAAGACTCCTTTTTCACAAATTAATTAAAATATTGCATATGTAAACTGGCATGGTGATGCACATATATGGTTGTAGGTGGAGGCTAGAGAATCAGGAGCACAAGGCCATCTTTAGCTATGTAGTAAGCTTGAGGCTATTATGGGATACATAAGATTTTGTCCCCAAGTGTGGGTGCAGGCATACTATATTTCCCATGCTCAGCTCAGAAGAATACTTCACGTATAGGACCTCTCTTTTCACTTATTTTGAGACAAATCCATGTTTGCTACTACATATGCCAGGCTGAATAGTCTGTGAGATTACAAGGTTTCCCCCATTTCTGTCTCCTATCTTACTGTGGTAGGATCAGTGGGATCAGAGACTACACATGGGCTCTGGAAAACCAAACTAAGTATCTCATGGTTGTGTGACCAAAGCAGACTTAGATGCAGCTCAAAAAGACTTCTTTCCTTCAGTAGAGAGGAGGCCTCTTGGAAACAACTTAAATTTTCAATAGAAAGAAAACCACTTCTCCATATACATGCATTAGTGAGGACATCTTCAACCCTCCACCCCCTTGACTGAGTATTCTGGTACATCAGTGCCCAACCTGAATAATAACCAATACCATAAAGAGTGATTACCATAGCCATATAGATATTATGCAGGTTACATTAAGGCTATAATCAGACTGACTTATCAGTTAATAGGGTCCCAGATGAGCCACAACAGCTACTATTTTATTATTAACTGAAATCATACTATCATTAACTATCCTTATTGCTGGTTGGGTTGAAGTCCTTATGTAATAACTATGAGTATTTGTTTGTACTCATGGTTTTTTCTTGGTCATAAAAAATGTCTGCTTCTCCCTACAGGATTAACAAAACAGACCATGTGACTTGCTATGTAAATGAATTGTGAATGGAAGGTACAGAGTTCTTAAAGGCATTTCAGATTCTCTCTATTCCTGCTTTTTCTGATTTGTATTCCACCATGAGAAATGCAAAGCTTATTTACAAATTGCTCCATTCAACTGATCACAAAAAGAATGGACACAAATCTTACACTTGAATCTAACCCCAAACTTAATATATACCTTCTGCAGTTAATTGAGTCATATGAAGAAAGAAATATGCGTTGCTTTTCACAATCTATTAACATATTTGTGGTTTGATTGTGTAATATTACCACAGTCAAATCTACCTAGAAGCATCTTTTCCACATAGATGCAGATTCCCCAAACCGTTCACTCTTCTGGGTGGCTAGTCCTCACTTCTGCCTTTCTTTGTTTGGGCAAGTTTCTGGGATAGTGCAGAGAATTTTCCAAATGAGGCAAATCAAAGAATGCACTTCTTTAAGTATCAGAAGGTGTCATTCTCTCTGTTGACAAGGAAAAAATTCTGAATAGATGCCAATGTAAAGGAATTGTTCCCTTATCTCTTGCCAATCCAGACACTGGAAGACTTTCTCACAAACAGCTCATGCTGAAGGATTTCTAATGAACATTTCTTCATGCAGCTTTCACCATTGACTTAAGAGAGAGACATTGGCACATGAAATAAATAGAAACAGTATTTGAGTTGCTTGATTTTTAGGTGTTATTACTTATTCAGCACTTTAGTTGAGAAATATGAATCTACTTTTCAAAATTTTACTTTCCTTTTCTATAGTGTTCTGTGTAATATGGATGATTTAAAAAGAGAGAGAGAACAAAGATACATGTGAGTTAAGAAAACAAATCCTCCCCTTAAAAATTTGCATGTCTGTCTGTTAGGAGACCATCCCACACAACAGCTTCACACACTTCAATCACTCTTTCTCCCACAGTGCACACACACTTACGTTTCTCTTCATATGAGTGGACAAATCCTGTCCTGTTGTGATCTCTAACTTCCCAGGGAACAGACTGTGTAAACTGAAAACACAATAGTTAAAGTTTGTGTGTATTCTGTGAACAGAGGGAATGATAGAGCTGAGTGGGTGGGAACTAGAGTGGAATAATTCTGAGGAGAGCCCACACAATATCAAAGTACAGTTGTGGATGTGGTTTAGTCATTAATCGCTCAGGGGATGGTGTTTTTGCCCCTCAGCCACCCTCGGTTGAGCATCACTGGATGCATGCCACATTGCTGCTGATAACCATAGCAACAGCCGGCTTTGAGGCAGCCTTGTGGTTTTGTCATTGTCCATTTCCCTGGTAAGAGATTCTTGGCGAACAGTTGAAGAGAATATCTTCATCCTAAAGTCGAAGATCTGCTTGAAAAATCTAAATAGAGATGATATGGCCTCTCTCGATGGTCTGTAATATCTGATTTATGAGTAGGTAATTAATCTTCAAGCACAAAAGACTACACTAGTGTCTCTTATACTAGTCAGATGTAATTCACTACAGGCTAAGAAGTTTTTGAGTTTTTTACTTTAGTAACAGACCAATTAAAATTTGCTGGTAAAGGTATTCATTTACATATTTACTGTTTTGTTTTGTTTTGTTTTTTGAGACAGGGTTTCTCTGTGTAGCCCTGCCTATCCTGGAACTCACTCTGTAGACAAGATTGGGCTTCAACTCAGAGATCTGCCTGCCTCTGCCTCCCAGGGGCTGTGATTAAAGGCATGTGCCACTACCTCCTGACTTCATTTATGTTTTTCATGTATATTATTATCACTCCATGGCCTTCAGAACCAGTTTATATTAATTCTAAAGAAAGGAAAAAAGAAAAGAAGGAAGGAAGGAAGGAAGGAAGGAAGGAAGGAAGGAAGGAAGGAAGGAGGAAAATGAGGCTTCAGAGACAGTTCAGTTGGTAAAGTGCTCACTATGCCAACATGAGAACTTGAACTCAACCTTTAACATTTACAAAAAACATCTGGACAGAGTGGCACATGCGGGGAATCCCACCACTGGGCAGATGGATACAGCTAGTTCCCTGGAGCTTCCTGGCCCAACAGCCTAGCCTAATTCGTAAGGTCCCAGAGAGAGAACTTGTTTCAAAAACAGTGGATGGTTCTTGAGAAATGACACCCAAGATTAACCTCATTTTTGCAATTTTAAAAATTATTTTTGTTGCATGTGCTTATGGACACATTTGAGCATGCATGGCCACATGTTCAGGTGTAAATGCCCATGTACCACAGTGGAAATCAGAGGACAACTTAGAGAAATAAGTTATCTTCTCTTACTATGTGGATCATGAACATGGATGTTATGTTGTGTGACTTGGTGACATATCTGTTGAGCTGTCTCTCTGGCTCTAATTATTCTTTTTTTTTTTCTTTTTTCTTTACTATGAATTTACTTTCAGTGACTATTAATTATTTTATTATTATAGAAGCACATATTCATAACAATTGTGTGGTTAAAATAAATAATCCATTGCAAGAGACAATCCTTGGGTATATAATAGATATTACTTTTCAACATATTCACTTGGTAGACAGATATTTAATAAATAACAATTGTGTACAAAACTGTTGTATCGAGGTTAGTTGGGCACAGGTGAGTTATACTAGCAGTTTAGATAGAAGAGCCCGCTTAGAATAAAGGATTGTGCCAGCATGCAGACTTAGACAGGAACCAAAGTTATAATAGAGTTATTGAAGAAAATAAAAAGGGAGCATACTTGTTCCTACAAAGAAATCAGATAAAATGGGATGTCAATAGCAGGTTGAAGTTGGGCAATTTTAAATTTTATTCATAAAGTAATTTGCTTCAACTATGCTATGATAAGCACTGTGCAGTGGATTTCAGTATGGTAGATGTGGGTGCCTTTAGTGAGCTTGTCAATTGCCCTCATTTGAGAGAACTACTTTAAGAATTGGTGACTTCACAGAGCAAGACCTGGTTTCAGAATCAGTAACAAAGAGGTGTCACAGCATGAAAGTGAGTAGGTGTGGGGAGGGCTGGGGTAAGAGGTAGGTTAGAAGAAGAAACAGGATTTCATACTCTTAGACGAACAGGGTATAAGGAATGACAGGCTCCATTGCTCAGGCCAGCTGTGCCCTGTTTCAGGGCCAGAACCTGCTGCCTTCTTTCTCCCCACTCTAGAGAGGAAACTGATTCAAATAACACTTTACAAGGAGAGTTCATTTTATAGAGCTTCACTGTCCTGTTCCCCATGCTTCACATGAAGGGCCCTCCTGAGACTTCAGAGAGCTTCCTTAAATTCTTGCTGTGGTAAAGTCGTATGTCAGTGACTCAATGTGATGTAGGATTTTTCTCTAACCATAAACATGGTGTCAAATTCTTGACTCCTTGATAACTAACCATGGAGAGTAGAAAGGTTACTCAGGGAACTTGACATTTGCTTCCTCAGCACAAGTGGATATGAAGATTCAAGTTTGAATTGCTAGAGAGCCGTAATGGTGGTTTTCAGGGACGGTGTCAAAGAGCCTCAGAGAACCTGCTCAATTAACCTGGGGTAAGCAACCATAAGCAACAACAACAACAATAACAAACATAAGAAATCCTGTTTCAAACAGGATGGAAGGTGAAAACAGAAAATAAAAGTGTCCTGTAGCCCACACTCACACGTACACCATATACAGATTTTTCCAGAATTCAATTTTATTTCACATAGATAAAAACAGAAAAACATGAAGTTTTCCCACGTCATAGTACAGGAATTCAATGGAATATATCTTACCCCAAGTAAAACTTTACTACGGTATAACTGAAGTAAGATTTTTGTTCTTCAAAGTAAAGCAAAATAACAAATTATTGTTTGAAATTATTTTAAATCCAGACATAAGCATTTGACTTTATTATTAACATTCTATCTAATCCATACCAAATGATCTCCATATCAGTTAATAAAGATGTTTCTTAAAATGGTCTTGGTCAGTTTGAAAATAGCAGGAAAAGAAATAACCATAATTTTGTAACATATTCAACTGTGTGGTAACTACGCACACACACACACACACACACACACACACACATATATATATATAATATATATATTATATATATTATATATATGGTTCTAATCGCTCTTTTGTACCCACAAATTAATTTAAAATAGTTTTCACCAATTTTCTGGACAAGTTGATGACTTATAATCAAGTAATAGCTATTTTAATGTTTGCCCAGGAGACTAATTCTCAAAAATTCTTTTACCTAAGACGAAAATTTCAAATTAGTTTGTTATCAGATAAATTTCTGATTGCTCATCTTGAACAGTGTTTGATTTCAGGCAAAACATATATATAGAAAATGTAAACTTAAACTCTGCTGTAAGATGTAACTCTTTTAGAAATTAGACTTCAAGACTGGTCTTAAGTATTTACTTATAAACATGCCAAGATATTATTTACCTTTTTTTTTTGACAGAAAAATAAAACCACAAAATTATTAACGGGACTGAAAATTCTGATAACTCTACCATCTAATGTTGGAATAAGATGCATTATTTGAAATACATAAGCTTAATTAATATTTGGTTTCTTTGCACATTACCTAGATTTAAAATACTCTATGTCTATGTTTCAAAATGTGAAATTATAGTATATGTTGATAGGTTTTTATTGTGGCAGAGAGGCAATATTAGTCTTCTATGGAAAATCAAGAAAGAAAGAACCTATTTTTCTTTCTTTCTTGGGAGTAGAAAAATTAAATAGAAGAAAAAAGAAAAGCCTGATGCCCCCAATAAAAGGGTGATTAGTTGAAGAGAGCAGTATTACTTTTTTGACACTTAAAAGCATTCTCCCTAGATTCAGGTATAACATAATACCATCTAATTCTTAGTATTACAGTCACATATGTATATGCACACATATAAAAATACAGGCACTGCATGGCAACTAGATACCTAAGTCAGAGCGTTAGCAAATCACTTACATCCTAACAGCTTGTTTAGACCTGAACAAACTATCAGTGAGTAAACTAGTAATTTTTAAATAATGTGGTAAAACTCTGGTTGTGGTATTTTATTTCACTGAATTAATTTGAGGGGGGAAATCTAGCTGCTTCACCTCATCTATTTTAATTCTGGCACATTCTGGATTGTATAATACAAATATAGGTATAGAAGCTTAAAAGGATCTTACATTTTCTATGAGGGAAACATCACTTAGTCTGTATCTTTGGTATTTGTGAAACATTTTAACTCTGTAAACATTAGTAGTTTTATGATCAGGAATGGGAAAATGGTTCTACTCTACTACAGTGATTCTGGTGGATGTCTACACAAGGCCTCTTAGAGATGTCAATCAATTGGAGGTAGGAGTTTAATCAATGAATTGCTGCAGACATGAGCTGTGTATCATGTCTTCATAGATTTTAAATTTTATTTGGCTAGATTCACCAATGCTTTTAGTTTGTCAACAGTAAGAGAACCAAACATTCGGGGAACTAAAGGGTCACATCTTCGTGGAACTGGAGAATAGAAATATCTCTGTAAGCTCTCTGGATAGGATCCTGTGGAAACCAAAGTGGAAGCCAGCGACTGAGAGAGCAGTGTTGCTGGCCAGTTTCTGCTGTGTGGTAAGAGCGGTGGATTACGAGTACCACCCTGAGAAATTCCCCTAAAAATAATTCTGCTAGAAGGAATTCCAGTCTTCATCTCTCGATTTATCAAAGCTTTTACATTTTCTGTTGCCTTTTTAGTTCCATATTTATCCTCCTGGGAATCTGGTGAAAGTCCAGTAATATCAAACCAAGAAGACATAGCTGTATTCAAATTTAATGTAACAAGCATAACAGGCACATGTGGACACACGCATTTCATGTGGGAACTTTTGATACCTGCAAAGCCTCTGCCCATCCATGCCCAGGAATTCCCATCTGTGAAGGAAAATTACCACAGTGGTGGCCTTCTGGGCAGTGGGCAGTGGGGTGGGCATATTGTTGCCACACATCCATGGGCTGGCAGACAGTACCCACCATATAAAAATGTAATGGATTGCTTTTAATTATTTTACTTTTATTGAAAAAGGATATTTTTCTCACATAATTCTGACCACCATTTCCCTTCCTGATACTCCTCCGAATTTCTCCCCACCTCGCCTGCCATCCAGATCCACCATCTCAGATAGTGACTTAAGGTCCACTCCACAGGATGGAGTAGTTTGTTTCCCCAATGAAACTCCCTTGGAGAAAACTAAATTTTCATTTGTAAGTGGTTATCAATTGGAGGTCGATTCTGGATTAGGGATGGGGTCATGTTTTCACTTCTCCTTTCAGTTCTAGGATCCCAGCTGTTGCAGACTTGTACAGGCCTTCTGCATGCTTGCCTCAGTCTCTATGAGTTCCTATGTGCATTGATTCTGTTGATTAGCAGGACCTTATTTTCTTTCTTTTTAAACATTTTTAATGTTTTTTTTATGTGCATTGGTGTTTTTGCTTGCATGTATGTCCATGTGAGGGTGTCTGATCCCCTGGAACCAGGGTTACAAACAGTTGTGAGCTGCCATGTAGGTCCTGGGAATTGAACCAGGGTCCTTTGGAAGAGCAGCTCTAGAAAAGCAGCCAGTGCTCTCAACCTTTGAGTCCTCTCTCCAGCCCCAAAGAGGCCTTGATTTCTTGGTGTCCTCCATCCCCTCTGACTCTTATACTCTTTCTGCCTTGTCTTTGACAGTTTTCCTGAGGCCTGAGTAAATGGGTTTGATGGAGACACCCCATTTAGGGCTAACTGTTCCAAAGTCTCTCACTCTCTGCATAATTTCTGGCAATTGGTCTCTGTATGTGTTCCCATCTGCTGCAGGAGGAAGCTTCTCTGATGATGGCTGAGCAAGGTACTGACCTATGAGTATAGCAGAATGTCATTAGGTATCATTTTATTGCTACCTTTGGGAGGGTATAGAATAGTAATACTTGGTTTTACTGTAGGTTCTCTGGGCTATCTAGCCTCTGATTCTTAGTCACCCAAGCAGTGTCAGTTATGGGTTTCATGCTGTGGAGTGGACCTTAAGTCAAGTCGTGCCAACATTGCACCAGCATATTTTGCAGGCAGGACACCATTGAAGACCAAAGGGTCTGTGGCTGGACTGGTGTAGAGAGTGTGGAGAGTGACCAATGCTCTTGGTGTTTGAAACTTAATAAATGAAGTTAATATTGATACAGAGTTAAAAAATAATTCTCAGGAATAAAGATACCATATTTACAGTTTTCTAATGAATCATTGCCCTTACCATTCGATTGTGTAGCATTTTCATCCCTAGATTAAGTACCTTACCAGCACCAGGCAATACTGCAAGTAACACATTTCCAAACCCTTCACGGAGCTTAGCATCCAGTGAGCCATTCTGGCCCTTATTTTTTTGAATCTCCCTTTGTAGTTGGCTTATCTCTGAATCCATTGCTTCACATTTCCTTTTAAATCCCTCTTTAAGCATGTCTTCTTGGATCTATAAAAAGAAAAATACACTTGGAAAACCATGCGTATTGAAGGTCGGGGCTTGACACTTGCATGTGTCTATCACTCTACCAAAACATGTTCACTGATGAATTTGCCTGATTTCTGGATTAGGAGAAATGGCCCAAACAAGCTGTATCCTGTGACTCCTTCAGCACCATTCACAAGAGTGGAGATGTCAGACAAGGAACCTGAACACTATCCCTCTGATCAGTTCTGGGGCCCACAGAGTCTCACCTTCAACTTGTGTGCTAGCATCTCCTCTTGCTCTCTCAGAAGGTTCTTCCTCTCGGTCTCCATCTTCTCATGCAGTTGGGCCATGTTTTCTTTGTAGGTTCTCTCTTGAGCTTCCATCACTTGCTGCATTTCCGCCTGTTTCTGTCTCAGTAGCTCCTGCTCCTGTT
This sequence comes from Peromyscus eremicus, assembly GCF_949786415.1. Classification (NCBI taxonomy): domain Eukaryota; kingdom Metazoa; phylum Chordata; class Mammalia; order Rodentia; family Cricetidae; genus Peromyscus; species Peromyscus eremicus. The sequence goes on along the minus strand of NC_081421.1, from coordinate 113,287,626 downwards.
CCGCTGCCTCCTTCTGAGCCCGCTCAGCTGTCCCACAAGGGTTTGAGAGAAGCAAAACACAGCAGTCAGGACAGAGCTCTCCTTTCTTGGGCTCAGAGACATAGCTGATTTGAAAGATGCAAGAGAGAAGTCTGAATCCAACTCCCCATATTTTCAGAGCGTATTTTGGAATGATGCAAGAAGGCACTTGCAACACTAGCTGAGTGGGACCGTCCCGCCCTCTTAACTTTGGATTAGCAGAGTGTGCAGTCTATGTAGGAAGACCTTCCTGAAAGTAAGTCAGCAGGCTTAGCAGAAGCCTACCCATCCCTGTGAGAGACAAGTCCTCCCATATACCTTCCATGGCCTTCTGTCCATCAGTGAGGGCTTTGTCTGACTGCAAGATGGAGTCCTCTATGGTAACCTGCGACTGTAGGAAGCTCTGAAGGACATGATTTGCCTGGAGAAACAAGAAAGTAAAATTTTCATGTCAAAAAAACACACTGTTGCCCTTAAAGTCCTGAACAATTTCTCATCCTTCTTAAGACCCCCTGTTTCCTTCCTTTTCACAGCAGTAGTTCAAATCTCTTCTGTAAGTTTTCAAACCCTTATGTGGCAGCCCTCTCCCAAGTCTCTCCTTCCAGATAGTGTTTCACTTCTCAGGCCAGGTTACGGTCCTGGAGACCTAGGCAGATCCTGCAGATCCTCAAAACTGCCCTCTCTGTTGTTTAATACACTCACACACTTCCTGTCTGCTAGAATCCTTGTTGTGCTTTTATTATCCGGCTAGGCACCCATTGATAATCCATCTTTGCTCTGCATCTTTTTTCAGAGGAAGCTTCACTAAACTGTCTTCTGAAGTTTGCATGGCTGCTAAATACACTGAGCTGCCCTACCTGTTCTTCTGTGGCCTGACCATGCATCAGCATCTCAGTCATCCCATTTCACAACTCTTAAATGTGCATAACAGTAGTACCTTATTATACCCTTATTCTGAGGATTGAATTGTAACTTCCAAAGTGGCATGCACTTTCAAGTTACTGATGGTATCTGTCATATAATGGAAGATATTAAAATCTGGGCATGGTGGCTCATGTCTATAATCCCAGCACTGGGAAAGCTAAGGTTGCCAGATTGCAAGTTCAGTGACAGTCTGGCCTTGTTACACCAAGAATCCATTTCAAAACAATACAAAGGGAAATAAAACCTAAAAAGAGGATGTTGGCTATGTGAACATCATTATTATTGCAACCACCATGATAGTAATTGTACCATTATGTCTGCTTTCTGCTTCTGCCAGGATAGTTCTTACTCTAATGTATCCAACTGACTATTTGTGAGGCAAGAGCATCAGTATCTCATGAACAAATATGTCTTTGATCTTCAAATCTCACTATTTAGTTTAGAAAAAAATTGCCTTGTTTAATCAATGGAAAAAGTTACTATACTCTAGTTAGGATTAGAGGCGTATAAGGGAAAGACTAATTTTATGACTTCATTGAAAAAGAGGATAGAGAGATATGGGGGATATTCTCATCATGTAATATATGTGTGTATGTGTATAAAAATTTCTTAATATAACACAGTACCATGTACAGTATATAAAATGAAATATATATACAATGAAATTTTTAAATAAATAGATAAAAATAATAACTCTGGATACAAAAAAAGATGGAAATGCATAGATAGACGTGTTCAGCCATCTCCTTAAGAACAGTTCAATTCTAAAGAGGAAGGATTCTTCCTGGTAACCCTGAGACCCACCTCCCTGTTGCTCGTTCCTCACCTTCACTCCCTTCCTGGGCACTTGCTCATAGCCCTGCTCAACCTTCTTCCTGGCTTCTAAGTAGAGGCTGTGCCCACCAGGAACAGAGAAAGCTCCACGTGAGACGCTCTCCCTCAGGGGCTCTGCCAGCTTCTCCAGCTCAGCCTGGCAGAGACTGAGAGATTCTGCTTCGTTCTGTTGCATGAAAGCTTCCTTCCTTTTCTCTAAAGTGGTCTACAAAGGGATTGTAGAGATACAAGAATTGGAAGCTGTTAGAAAATGGTTCCAACTGTGATCTTGGGGGAAATAATAGACATGGATAGGGAAATTACACTATAAATCAGGAAACTCTGTTCAGTACCATGTCTGAGCAACTGTATGAGTAACCATGGAAATTCCATGCCCTTCCAGTGGCCAGGCTCATTGTGAAATAATAAAGTCTAGCTGCAGGACCTTTGGCTCTTCCAGCAGCAATGAGATTAACAGCGAACAATTCACCAGCTGAAAAATGGGACATGGTTGGCAGGAGCGTTTCCTCCAAGAATTAATATGGAGGAAAATGTATTTGTAAAAGAACAACTCACACAGCGACTGGAACTTTGTATAGGTTCATGAGCCCTTCATCCCCTCCATGGAGAATACGGGTGTGTGGACATACATAATTATAAATTACAGTCCAAGGAATTCTCCTGCTTGAGTCATGAGGCTTTCCAGAGCTTACAGGTGAGAACTGAACTCAGTTTACATCTTCCTTCAGTCTCCTGAGCAGAGCACTCCAGCCTCCCTGCACTATGCTTATAATCTACAAAACTGAGTTAATGCATATGTGCTTTTCTGTGTTGAGACATTCATTGAACATTCTTGTGCACTGATGAAAAAGTAATCAAGTCCCTCACTTTTGATCCTGTGGAACCCTCTCACTCACAAGAATCCAGATGAATGAAAAGGTCAAAATGGCAGCCATTAATCAACACTCCTAAATGTGGGTATCAAGAACAACAACAACAAAAAAGACACAAACACAGTACCACCAACTTCTTCTGGAATTTTTGATCATCATCCTTGAAGGAGTGCTCCATGAAGACAGCAATGGCTTCCTTCTCACAGGCTGTGTGCACATCCAGCAGCTCCTGGAGCGTGTCTGTGGGGAGCTTCAGTTGCTGGGCCATCTGCTCATTGTAGTGGTCAACTGCCCTCTGCACAGCTGCAGAGTTCTCACGCTCAGCCAGAGTGGTCACTGCATTCTCCAAACAAGGAACTGCTCCACTATTGATGGAATTCACATAGGTCGTCACCAGAGTTGCCAGTCCTGACCAAGGCAGGGAATTTAAGGTTAAATATCAAGTTAACTTTTGTTAATTTCACATGATTCATGAATCAGCAATGAAGTATTAAATTACTTAGGCAATAAAATTTCATGTATTCATGTAGGAAAGCCTATTTTGTTGGACCCTGCCTCAACTGAAAGTGATAATGGTTTTTAAAAAAGCATTCAAGAATTTTAAGCCAATAACAGAACATTATGTGAGAGGAGCAGCTCTTTTGAGTATGGGCTTCATGTGACTGTACAAAGCCATTTCATTGAAGGACATGTGTATATAAGACAATAGTTAATTTGTGTTGGGGGTTGTGTGTGTATGGTTGTATGTATTTGTGTGTGTGTGTGTGTGTGTGTGTGTGTGTGTGTGTGTGTGTGTGTAGAGGCCAAATGACAACCATTGTTGCCTCATTTTAATTTTATATTTCACTGAGATAAAGTTTCTCACTGGCTGGAAGTAGGCAAGACTGTCTGGGCAGCAAGCCCCAATAATCTGCCTGCCTCTACTTCACCAGTTACAGGTGTGCATCACCACCCTAAACACTTTTAGGTGGATTCTGGGCATTGAACTCTTGCTTGCAAGCTAAGCACTTTACTGACCGAACCATCTCCTGAGTCCAAAAACAGTGAATTGTCCTTGCACATTACTTCAGACACAGGTATTCCCTTTTAACCTCAGTCTTGCTTCTTTGATCATTAGTCATTTCTTAAGATGTATTAGGTTTTAATAAAGCCTATGTAGAGAGGTAATATTTAAGAAAGACAAAGTTTTCTGAGTAGCATGAACAGCTGTTTCTCTATATTCATAAGTGATACTAGTGTTTTATCAAAGTTTTACAACACACAATTTCAAAGTAGAGAGATATTCCCTGGGGCATAGGTAACTCACGGTTTCCATTGACAATGATTCCCTCTTTCAAGGTCTTGGCCTTTGCATTGGAGAAGATGTGAGAGCAGAATGCTTTTGATTGCAATTGGAAATTTTGACCCAACTGGTCTTCTGGCATTTCCTCAACATGGACTAAGAGTTCTGTTTCTTTTGTAGGTCGATCAAAAACAAAACACTTCCGTTTTGGAAAGAAATGCCTGATGCATTCCCTAGGCATGTTAGAACGTTGAGCTTTGAGACCTCTGCCTGTAAAATATATAAAAGAAATTTGTTCTTTGAAAGGACAGCCTTCAGGCTAAGAACCTGGTGTTTTCATTTCCAGAGAGCTTGGGATCACAGCTGTTCTTCTATCCCTACATCTCCTGTAATCCACCCACATGGCTCTTCATTTGAGCATCTAAGGCAGTGATAAATCCATTTATGCTGAAAAGTGAAGGGCAATGAAGCAATTATGAAGATAAAAAGGACCAGTTATTCATGGGATGAGGGCAACTAGTCTTTGGTCTTCCTAGCATTTGCTCCAGACCCCAGTGGATTAAGAATTTAACAAACATTTACTAGACAATTAACTATTGAAACCAAAGTGTTAGAAGAAGTTTTCTGACTTTCCTATATCCTTGTGAGAAATGAAATTTGGATCTTAAAACAAAGTGATGCAGTAAACAATAATATGCAACCCGGAAAAATGAAAGATGACATATGATATCAGGTCAGGACAGAAAAACACAAATGTCAGCTTCCTGTAGACATAACCATAAATACATTAGGAAATTCTTTGCCTTGACAATTATGATGAGTAATATTCACTTAATATAATGTAAGGACCTCTTCTCTTTCCTAAATCAGAATCTGTTAGTCTTGACTGAGAATTAGAGCAATTCTCTGGCAAACAGGTATTCAATAAATGCTTGTTGAGAGAAAAAAGGAAGGAATAAATAAAATTACAACGAAATCTCTCTCAACAGCTAAAATATATTAACTGTGAGGCTGTCAAGAGAAGAGGAGGACATTATAAGGAACACAAAAGATTTGAGTTTTATTGAAAGAAAATATCAATGTTTTTTCTTAATTATTCAAAATATATACTTTATCTGAAAAATCTTAAGTAGCCAAATACTAATAAGATATACTGTACAAAAGAATTACAACTTGGGGTAGATCACTTCATTTTGTGTGATTTTATGTGCCCTGTGTATACTCTCTCTCTCTCTCTCTCTCTCTCTCTCTCTCTCTCTCTCTCTATATATATATATATATATATATATATATATATATATATATATATATGGTTAGGATATATACTGTTAAGGTTAAACTAAAATATATATCTACATATTATCTATAATATGTGTGTGTGCGTGTGTGTATGTGTGTGTGGAGAGAGAGAGAGAGAGAGAGAGAGAGAGAGCGCACAGAAATCCTTTATAAGGAGCAAAACGTGTCGGGTATGGACATTATAGAATGTATTACCATCCAAATAACACTTTCACTATTAATTGATTTAAGATTATTTGGTCCAATGTTTATGCCTCATTGTTTCCATCGCATTTAAACTCCAGCAGGTGAAAAATTTCCAGGATAATAACCCTGGAAATTGTTCACCAATCACATTTCAGTTATCAGTTTATCACTGGCTTAGAGATCAAGTCAGGGTGAAAGCAACATTTATGCCAAATACTGAATGAGACAGTTAGAGCCTTCCCTCCCAAGCCAGGCTCTGATACCTGGAATCAGCTTCAGGGCATTCTCCAGGTACTCATCTGCTGTGATGACGCATCCATCCAACTTCAGCTCCAGAACAAAATCCCGAACAGCCCAGACAAAGTCTGGAAAGAAACTCACGAACTCACAGGAGTCATCCATTTCTTCAGATTCTGACGTGGATTTTGCCCTGATCAGCTCTGTCAGTTCAGTGACATAGCTGGAACCTTAGCTAAGGAATAAAAGGCAGCATTCTACCCTCCCCAGGTTTCTCCTGCAAACCCATCTTAAAAGCACCCTCTTTTGTTCCACATACCCTTTTCCTAAGTCCTAAGAACTGAGTCATATAAGCACTATTCCCAGTTGTCACCTTTAAATTAACAAAATACAGCACTTCGGTCCCAGGAAGGATACTGCAGCTGCTCCAGGGCCTGGTGGTTGATGGTGCTCATGCTGTTGTAGACAAAGGTGCTGCTTAGAAGCACGGCCAGGGCGAAGATCCAAGAGTCATTCTTAGAGTCACCCTGGAAGTCACATGGGAACAAGGGACTTCAGAATCTAACATCCAGTCTTTCTCTTGTTTATCTGCTGCTTAAGCAGAAATACAGCAGAATAGTAGGATGAAGAATAATGTTTTGAAGAATAAAAAATCTTATTTCCTTTTCAATATTGAAACTGATCTCACCAGTTTCCACAACCAAAATCAATGACGCTGTCAAACTATGCAAAATTTTTGCTATAATGATTAAGCACAGTGTATGCAATATATCGACATACCATTTAATTAACAGGTTTTCAATTATGTCATATTAGAGGCAAGAATGTTAACTCAAATTCAACAACTACTCATAAAACATCTACAAAATATCAGGTACTACAATGAGCTGTGTGAATGCAAATTTTCATATAACAATAGGGATAGGCAAACCTGTAAATATAGAAATACAACCATGATGATCCATCTGTACCAAAAGTAGAATAGAATTCTAGTATATGAAGAAAAACAATTAATTTTAATAAGTGCAAGAAGGGCTATGTAACTTCAAAATGTAACTAGAATATGATGGCTATGGTAGAAAAACAGCTTCTCTTTAAATACTTGCTGGCAGATGTAGTTACAGATTTAAATAAATTACACATGTGGGAAGATAAATACTCAGTAAATAAAAAATATTATAAAGCACAGGTCATGTAAGTGCCTTGCACACCTATTTGTTTGGCTGAAGCAGAGGCCATTTGGAAGTTGGAAGTTGAAACTGGAAGTAAGGTTTGAGGGAAGATGTGATGTGTGAAAGTCAGGAAAACAGAATTAGATGCTACCCAAACCTACAAACTCCAGAGTCGCTGGGTTGTTCTCTATCATCAGGGTATGCTATAGTGTCTCTCCATTGCTCATGTGCAGCATATGGATTTGGTTCTTATTAGACCTGATGTAGCAGGCAGGAAATCTTTGATATTCTGGGGATGACTTCTTTTCAATTCCCTATTTTGATATTCCTAAAAATGCTGAATTTGGATCAATAGAAGCAAAGCTTAGATCAGACAACAACTTGCTTCTACAAGAATTCATCTTGGTTTAATATGGGGTTGGTTACTGAGAATTTTATAACCCATAATGAAATCTTTACCCCTACATCCACAGTAATAGATATCCAAGGCTATTTCTACTACTTACAAGTTAGATTCAAAGTTCAATGGCCTCAAAGGTGACAGCTCACCTTCAGGAAGCATTTCCCATCAGATAACTTCATTAGTTGTCTACTTCTATGAACCTACAGCACCTTGTACTGATCTCACAATGTACATCTGCTTCCTCCTGGGCTAATGAGCCTGTGCCTTGCACTGCAGTATAGTATAAAACCCTGGAATCCAGCTCCTCAATACATATTTACTGAACTGTATTATTCAAACAAGAGCAAAGATAGGACTATCCTCCATTACAATGAAGTATTTGAGTTTATCAAAAGAGTACATTTCCCAAGGAAAGCAGCTTATAATCTCATCAATAACTTGTTTGCAATTCTTGCAACCAGCACAGAAGTTGAACTAAAACTGCAATCAAACGGTACACAGAGACTCAAGACCAGCCCCCATAACTCTCTGACTTACCTTTTCCACATCACCTAGACCTTCTGTATCCAGAAGCACGAGTTTGAATTGTGGCTTGGTGGGGTGAGGCACACACCACATCCAGATGCCCTTAGTCTCAGACCTCACTGTAGTGCCCAGATTGAAGCCTGCAACAGGGAATAAGAAAGTGAGCATATACATGAATCCTTAGAATATAGAAGGCAGAGGTTCTACCCACAATGGCACTGAGCTGATTTAGATACAAGATATTAGGAGGAAAATAGCCACTGCATGTTCTTTATAGGAAGAGGAAAGTAGTGGGACCAGAGCAGATTGAATGACTAGGTTTTAAAAGACTTAAGCATACATTTTACAAAATAAGACAGGCAAACTGCAAGATGTTAAGAGCTGCCTCAACCTCACCTTGTCTATAAGCTATTGGCACAGAGCCAAACTCACCACGTTAGCAAAAACTAAAATCAGATGGAACTTTTGTAAGGAAGTTGCAGAATTCTCTACTGCTGTTAATAAACATGTGAACTACAGCTACACATGAAGCTTGAAAAGTAATTTGATGTCATCAGGAAACACTGAGCATGCAAACCTCCTGAAATCTAGATTCACTTCTGATTATGTTATACCAAGAGAAGTTTGTGCAAAAATGTTCCAACATAAAGACAAGCTTGTGTGGGAAAGCCTTGTCCTCCAAAATTAGCTCTGCAAAGAAATCAGTGCTCACCACAACAAATGTTATTTTCACATATTGACATACTATGAAACTTTTTAAGTAATTTAATAATACTTATGACAAACTAGATGAATTTTATAAATTTGTGAGCAAAAGAAACTAGAGACATCAGAATACATCCAACACATGTATCCAATACATTAAAATAGACATATATGCTTTATTTAAATATGTGTAAGTATACTCATTAAGAAGTTTAAAAGTGGGCCAAAGTGAACTGATTTTTATAGATGCATATTTAGATTCTATAACTGTTTTTTGTAAATCAGTGGGGGAAGTTTCATGAAAATAAGAATAATGATGAACTTTGGGAGTGCATAAGATGATATGAATAAAGTATTTGGATGCTAACAAAGTTTTATATTTTGACCTGGTCAGTAAAGAAATAATTATTTTTATTAATTATGCCATACACTGTGTTTTATGTAATTGTGTGTGTGTGTGTGTGTGTGTGTGGTGTTAGATTTCAAATATTTGAAAAAGCTTAGGAGAGAAACACATATATAGTTATTAAAATGCTGTGATAAAATAGGGCAGAAAAATAAAAAGATAACTCAAATAGGATATGACATAAACTCAAATCCTCCCCCTCTCCTTTTTCCTCCCTTTCTTTCTCCCTCCTTATTGCTCTCTCCTCCTTCCCTCTCTCTTTCCCTGCCTCACAGAGTAATGTTTTCAAAGCCTAATTACCCACCCTTCCTTTCCCCCTTCCTTTTTTGTTTCCTCCCACCATCCCATCTCCATTATTTTAATAAACAATATACAGTGAATTGCATTTGCATTGACTCCATAGCAAAACTAAGATGAAAGAAATGAGAACGTGGTGGTAATTGATCTGAGCAGGAGAGAACGATCAGTTTGCATTGTCAATGATTCCAAGCAAACGGCCTCGGTCCTTCTGGATGAGGACAACACTCACCGTGGTTCTGTCCTGCCAAGCGGTTCATCAGGTAGGACTTCCCTGTACGGTACAGTCCCACAATGGCCACCACCACCACAGGCTGAGTAATCTCCTCAAGGATGTTCACTGCTTTGGGATTCACCCTCAGCTCTCCATTCTCATTTTCCACTAGACAGATGGGAGCCTCCATGCTGGCACCAGACGCCATGGTAACCTGCAGACCCAAAACACTTCCTCAGTAGAGTATGAGATCTCCAAGCCACCTCTAGTTCCAGGTCAATTAGCGTGTATTTCTACAATGTGTGCTTCAATTTAAGTTTTTGTTTAGGGGTTATTTTATCTTTGTTGTGGTTGCGTTTGGGTAACAATGTCTCAGGAATCTCTCCGGAATAAGCACTCCAAAACCAATGAGAGTGGAAGAAAGGAGATGTATTCATTTACCAGTGAACCAAAGCCAGAATGGTCCTGAAGGCTTCTGTCTGGAGTCTAGCTTGCATTCATATTTTACACTCCAAGACCACCAGGTGTGGCAAGCAGGCAAGCAAGGGCATTTTTTTCCCTGGAGCATATGTGGCAATTACTTTTTGCTTTACAAAGATCTTTGTTACACTTGGCAGGTGTAAGCTTTTGTGGTCAGGTTAAGGGCTACAAACTATCATGTTTTAGCTATTTCTCCAGGTGGATCTACTCCTGAGAGCAAAGTAATGTCTTGCTTGGCAACAAGCGGTACAAGCATGGTGCTTTAAGTCAGTCTAATAACTGTTTTTTTCACCTTATTCTACTTCAACAAAGTCTTATGTATGTAGCCCAGGCTAGCATCAAACTTTCTATGTAGCGTAGACTGGCCTTGAATGCCCAGTCCTGCCACGGACTCTGACTTCTGATATTACATGCATGCATCATCACACTTGGCTTTCTAATTGTGATTCTTTTCTTGGGGGGCAGAGGCTTTGTTACATTTTATGGGTTGTTTTTTTTTTGTTATTGGTGGGGGGGGTATTTATGAGGGGGTAGGATCCCACCAAGCCCAGGATGGCTCCTTATTTTTTTTTTAATTTTTATTTATTTCTTTGTTTGTTTGCTTGTTTATTTTGCAGCAGAGGCTGATCTTAAACTACCAGTTCTGCTTTATTATTTATTTATTTATTTATTTATTTATTTATTTATTTATTTACTTGATTTACTTTGCAGCAGAGGCTGATCTTAAACCACCAGTTCTGCTGCTTCCGCTTCCATTCGTATGCTGCCGACGAGTGAAGCCAGGGCTTCATAAGCACTCTACTAACTGAGATTAGCCCCAGGACCTTCAACTTACTTTCTGTACAATAGTAAGTGACAAGTTTATGACCTCACAGTGGCAACTCATCATCCCCATCGGCTTCATGCCCATGATGCTGAAGATGACACGTGAATATTATTTCTCTCCAGTGGCTAATTTCTCTGAAAATACATCCTAATTAATAAATACTTCTGTGGACAAAGCTGTGGAGGTGGTATCATACCTGTATTATCTCTTAGAGAATCCTGTGTGTTAAAGACTGTTGCCTTTCCTTTACACATGTGTTGGAGGCCGTACACACATGCTGAATGAATGTTTAGAGAGCCTGCAAGTTACTCAGTGGAGCAGGGAAGAAACACCAGTCTTCTCATCTCCCTTTTATAAAGCCTACCTCTAAAATTTCCCTGTCAGAATCAACTTCCCCAATTCAGATTTCTAAACTAATAAATTTCTTAATCGAGAAGTACCAAATGTCTCTATTTGATTAATGACATGTCATTATGATATAAAGTGCAATCAGACTAAGTGCTGTTTGTCTTGGGGTATCAACTTAAAAACTATAGAGTGTTTCTTTGCCTAACATCAATTTAGAGTAGATGTCAAATGAGAAATCTCAGCTCACCTTAAATTTAACATTACCTTAATGATCAGTTCTATATTAGAAAAATATTGATGAGCAGGTCATTTTTTTTCTCCCTGCTTTTATTCAGGACTGAATTACTATTCCAATTACGAAGCTTCAAATCCATATTAAATAAGTAGAACTGAAAAACTCCGATTGGATCATGTAAATCGTCCACAGTTTGCAGAAGTAGCTTGAGCCACACAGAAGACAGTTAAAAATGCCTCGGCCCTAGATTTTTCACAAGTCCCCAAAGCTGTCTGAAACTGTTCTTGGATGGACGATACCCTTTGAAACAAGATAAGGGGGTCGGATTTTACGGCCGTTTTTAACCTTTGAGAAGAGTGTGACTGATTCCACACCACAGGGCGCAAAAGTGCAGCTGGTATCACAGAGATGCGCCAAACCCGCGTTGGGGATTCAGTCTGTCTGACATGACATGACATAGCTCGGTTTTCTGTTTCTTCAATTTCAGGCGGCACACAGGGAGGGTGCAAGTAAGCACTGCCGTGGGTGAGGAAGCTCTGCCTGGAGCCTAGGGTTAAGTCCCTGGGTAGGAGAAGGGAATTCGCCCCCCTATGGTGGAAGACCTGCACAGGGTTGAGCAGCTCGGGGCTGATATTCCTGCGGGAACCTCGCATCCCTCCCCACAATGCCTGGTTATGGCTGATCCACTGCGCCCCCCCCCCCCTCCAAGCAGCGCTGTCCTCAAGCCCTGAGGCTACCAAGCACCTCTCCTCACCGTCGCCCACCCGCCAGTGTCACCTTGCACTCTGCTTGGAGTTTGCACCCTGGGACCTCGGAACTTTGCAGGCAGCCCCTTGGGAATATGTACATTGAATACCGAGTCGCAGGGAACTCACCTGACTGCGCCGCCGGATGATTCTCTGCTTACCCTGGCTCAGAGCCTTTAGGTTTGCTGCTGCGCCTGGTTCCTCCCTCAAGATCTATTCTTTAAAAAAAATTAGAGCCAAACAGGATATTGCACCCATCCTCTTGTGGTGATAAAGAACTGAAATTGAAACTAAATTGACTTGTTATTGCTTGCTTTCTGGATTTGCACAGTTTCCAGGAAAGAAAACAGAATCTGTGAGAGCCAAGTTCAAAGTTCCCTGCCAGATGGTCAGACGGAAATGAAAACAATTTGCGGATTCTCTAAACACTGACTTTTACTGGGCAATAACAGAGTGTTACAACAGGAATATGCCAGCTCCTGCCACAGTGAGCTATTAGCTTATTCAAAGAAGATGATGCAAATGGAATTTTTTTAACTTAAAATTTTTCAGCCCATACATGATATTAATACTGTAGATATTAATGGGGTAATGGATGTTTCCATGCATGCATACAAACTGTATACATCATACGATGTATGGTGTAGATTGAGTTAACATAGTTATCTCTTCCAGCAGTTAACATTCCTTTTTGAGATGTGTACCACGTTGTCACCATTACTTCGCTGTGCAGCAGCACGTGAGAACACTGGCTTCTCTCTTTTCTACAGTCCCCGCTGAAGATCAGCTTCCCTATGCCTCCTTCCACAAGGAGGTTTTCAAAGGCAAAAACAAAGCGATTACAAAAGATGTTTTGGAAAAATTAAGTAAGCTTTGTCTTAGGTGACATTGCCCAGATGCCTGCTATGGTGGTATTTTATTTGTACTGAAATGTGATTTTAATTGTTTGTTAATAAATAAAGTTGCCCAAGGGTCAGAGCTATTAGAGCCATAGCAAGAGCATGGCAGTGGTGGCGCACACCTTTAATCCCAGCACTTGGTAGACAGAGCTAGATAGATCTCTGTGTGCTCAAGGATACAGCCAGCATTGGAGATGCACGCCTTTAATCTCAATACCTACCATAGAAGACCTGGAAGTCTCCACAGACAGGCAGTGATGAGGCAGTCATGTGTTTGGGTTTACAACCAATGAGAAGGCAGAACAGAAAGACTATATAAAGACAAACACACAGGAAGTAGGTCTCTTTCGGAGAGGTCTCTTGGCTTAAGAGGCTAGCTGCAGGGTAAGGCTCTTAGCTCTGATCTCTTGGCTTTCTTCTTTGCATTGGTTCTGTGTTTCTTATTTAATAAGACGGTTGGTTACATCTACAGCCTGCTAACACACAACAGAGTGAGCTGTAATCTTTGGTTGGTTACGTGTCTTGATGCATTTCATTTTAGGGTGATTTTGTGATTGGGATGTAACCTCATGTTGGGTTAAAGAGCATATATCTTCAGACCAGAAGAGTAAAGTGCCTGTGTTTGATGCCTCCCTAGGGTTCCCTGGGCGTCCTTACTGAGCTAGGTAGGACATGGGGCTAGGGCAGGCCTGAGAACCGTCCCTTCATATATCTTAAGGTGACCCTGCAGTTGGGAATGTGGATTTGATTCCCATCTGCTAGTTAACTGAAGTAAACTTAGCCCATCGAACAATGGAAACTGGGAACTCTGTAAACTACTAGTTGTTAGACTCAAGGCTAGGATATGAATGCATTTGGTTGCAGTAGGACAGGGTGAATTAGGCAAATCTGAGGAAAAAAATACAAGTTTTACAGCTTTCATTTAAAAAGCTATTTTTATGATGCTTTTTTTCAAGACCAAAAGGATCTACTTCAGATTGACTTGATCACTGCAGCAAGACAGCAGAAACTGCAGAAATATGAGACTAAGACCCTGTTCAATTGGAGCTCAATGAGATCTTCCTGAAATCACCAGAAAAGAATGACCCAGCATGTGGGAAGTACTGTAATCAAGTGAGTTCAAGGACTTCAGCAGAATCCAGACTGATCTCAGACTTCAATGAGCCATGTGTGTTCCAGCATCCTCTCCTGCTCTTGGGTGGTTTTCCTTTCCCCTCTATTTCCTCCTTCCTTTGGTCAATACTTACCTTGCCGCTTCCCTCTTTTGGTGCCAACAGCCTACTCCTTCACTTCCGTTGTTTGCAGTTTCTGTCAGTGTCTCCTTCGTGGCTCATTTGGTGCTATGCAGAGGCCATGGAGACAGAAGACAACAGACTGCCTGGGATAATTTCTCCTGAGCCATCAAGAGTTGATTTTGCAATGTGGTGGGAAAGGCCCTTCTCAGCTGACATCTAACCACAGCTACACTTGTTAGTTTTCAGACTCAGCAGAGCGTGCATTCCACGGAAAGAGAGAAATGCCTTTAGCTATAGGAAATTCTTCCCGTCCAGCCTTCTAAGAGATGAGCTCTGCCCATCACCTTGTGTGGCTTGTGTTCATCAGTGAAAGTGCTAACTAAAGAATGGATTTTCACATCACTGCCTTACTGTCCCGGAATTTCCAGAGCAACACTATTGCCCAAGGAAGCACAAGGAGCAGCAGGCACGATGTCAGCCTCTTTCTGAATATGTCATGGTTCTATACAGTCATACACTGGACCCAGTAAAGTTCGCATCCTTTCCTGAAATACCTCGCGTTTTCTTTCTGGCCGTGGATGAACTAAAATCCAGACTCTTGTGAGACATGAAAACTCCCCACAGTAGCTTTCCTCTCAGTGCCTTGGACTCTTCCTGCCCCAATGACACATTCACAACTCACACCAGGTTCCAGACAACCATATGGCTGTGCAGTTCCCTGAGCACTTAACTTACTGTTTTTATATATCTGCACATCATTTTTCTTCTGCCTGGCTGCTTGTCTAACCTTTAGCCCTTAGCACAAGTATTGTCCCTTCATCTCAATGCCCCCGTCTCCCTTCCTAGAAAGTTCTCCACCTTTTCCTGTGGTTTGAATCGCTACAGCATACATTGAATTGTATTATTGACTCTGCCAATGGTTTTCTGCCTGCTTTACTCAGCTGTTGGGTGGTGTCTGCCCCTGAGTATTTGTTAAATATTTGTTGGATGGTTGATAAATAAAATATTTTTAAATCTCAGAAGTGCATATGATTATTATTGCAGTACCAGGAATGAAAAGGAGACTTTAAGTAAAGCAATATGGGAAATATGGACAGGATTTTGAAAGGGGAAAATGTCAGGATGAAAACAAAAAATATTGAGGTCAATATAGAAGTAGATTCTAAATATAAACAAAAACTGCCCAAAAGATCTCTTCCCACTTCCTTTAAATTAACCTCAGAAACTTGGGGATTTTTTTTCACATTTCCAAAGCACATTTATCAGACATATCCAAACCCTACTACATGTCTCTATGATATATCCTATGTTCAAATACACATTTATTCACATAACGGATGAGAGAATGAGTAAATGAAGTAGATATCCCCTTTAGATGCCATCAGTTACATATGTTGGTAAATAATATGTTAGTCTCATAATATTAAAATAACTCCTTAAATAAGGCTAGAGAATGAAAACAATAATATGAAGAAATAAGAAAGATTTAATGATTTTACTGAAAAGCTATATCTACTTTTTTTTCTGGATCATTTAGTATCTGAATTTCATTTGTTTGAAGTATGAGACAGTTCACTACTAGTAAAATATATTGCATGGAATAATTTAAGTATCATTTTATCTCATTGTGATTTTGTATTTACAGCAGCTTCCAGTTTGATGAGCTACATTTACTAGTGAAGACAGGTCAAAACATGCAACGAAGAGCACGACTTTGTAAGCCTTGGGAAATTATGACATTGAAAGCATTCAACCCACTTTCATTTCAGTACTGGTTGTATTAACATGACTAGTCCAGTATTGGGTCATAAATTTCTTAGATGATTTGAAACTTCAACCACTAGAATCTCTCAAGTAATAACCCACAGGAACCAACCACCAGTCACCATGGGCCTCAATCACTCTCAAAAGTTGATGGCAATGAAAAACAATAGGGCTTAGAAGATCCTGCCTTCTTCTGAGGTTTTCCCTTCCCAGGCCTTGCTCTGATAGCTGGGATCAATTCAAGATCTTCTCTAGGTTGTCATCTTCACGAATGGATCATTTTTCTGTTTCCAGCTACAGAATGGAATCCTGATTAGATCAAACAAGATCTGGAAAGAAACATACAGGCACATCTGAGTCTCTTCTTCTTCTTCCTCCTCTTCTTCCTCTTCTTCCTCTTCTTCTTCTCCTTCTTTTTCTTCTTCTTCTTCTTCTTCTTCTTCTTCTTCTTCTTCTTCTTCTTCTTCTTCTTCTTCTTCTTCTTCTTCTTTCTTTTCTCTCTCTCTTTCTCTCATTTCAGATCAAAGAGGCTTTAGCTTCTGTTATCTCTGGTTCAATTACATAGATGGGTCACAGATAAAATATTTACAAACCAAACTTTAAACTCCATTGGTAGTACTAGCTTTTGTCTACTATCACCTTTAACCGAACAACTAAGTTACAATAAAGAAAAAAGTAGCAGTTGCCATTACCCAAAGTTCAATGAAACATGGCAGTTTGATCTCAGGGCCTAGAGGTTGATGGTGCTCATACTGGTGTAGACAAGTACTGCCCAGAGCACAGCAAGGGTGAAGATCCGTGAGTCATTCTTAGGGTCACTCCATAAGGCACATGAGGGCAAGGGACCAAGGAGTACATTCTTCATTTCCTCTGCATTTATTAGCTGGGCTTAATGTCATTCAATAGTAAACAAATCATAAAAGTTTGAAGACAACAAAAAATGTCAAATCTAATTCTGTGTCTTAGTACCAATCTTTTCAAAACCTCAGTTACACTATTATGTATGTAGAGAAGAAAATGACTTTTTTTGCTGTGAGTGAAATGTTTAGTACTACCTATTAAAATGCAATAGGTACAGAATTAAAAATTGTTTCTATAGTAAAATTGTATAAACTGTGGTTACATTGGGGACATACATGCTCCTCAACTAAATTCAGCAAACTGTAGCCATTTATAAAAAGCTGGACACTGAATTAATTATACAGATAAATATTTTCATAGGTCAAGAATATGACATTTTTAGAGACAAATATGCAAATATAAATGTAAATAATACAATCATCTGTGGAAGTAGTAGAAGAGTATAGGATTATATAAAATAAACAGTAAACAGTAATTTAGATAAGAGAGACAGTGCTATGAAACTTGAGAGCCAAAAGACTGTTGACAGATAGGAATGAGGCTGTAAATTTGATGGTAACATCCAATACCATCTTAGTTGGGGAAGAACAAAGCTTGGTTCTCTGCGCTTGGAATCCAGCAGTAAACAAAAGGGATATTGATTGATATACTAATTAATATAACATACAATATATAGGAGAGATATATGCATATATATATATATATATATATATATATATATATTCTACTGAGTCCATTTAGCATTGCTCATATGTACATGTGCCCAGGACTGACCACTTGCGATTGAACAACTTATGTAAAAGTCCTTCCTGGAAAGAAACTGATTCTCTCTCAAAGCAGCCATTGACTTCCTATAGCTCTTCATTTAGGAGTGAAATCATGCAGAATTTCCCCCGTCCATGTTACCATCCCATCTGGTGTTGCCATTATACTGATCTTGTTCAGGCAACAATATTGCTGTGGTTTCTTGTGTGCATTTTCCCTGTTCTGTCTAGAGGACATTATCTGCTGGCAGGGATCATGGCTCTCTGTGTCTTACAGCCTTTCTGCTCTTCTTCCACAATTTTTTCTGAGCCCTAGGTGTAGGTGTTTTATTGCAGATGTATATTTCTGAGTTCTAAAGGAAGGAACATATGAAATATATACAAAGTTATAAGGTGTGAGGGTTTTGTTGTTTGTTTGCTTTTAGATTTTGCTCTTACTTCAAAGGAGACCTGAGATAATAAAATCTGAGATTTTAACTCCAAATTTAACTAGAATGAGATTAATTCTAGTACATTATGTTGATGTATGCATGAGTCATACATTTTTTAAAAAGTGCAAGATAAAGAAATAAAAACAAACCTGATAGTTATTTTTCACAGATACTTAATCCAAAGGAATTGGAATATTCCACATCATTGTGGAATCTATGGACTATTAAGTATGGCTATATTAAAAAAAACATACAAAGTACAAATTCTGGCAGCTAAGCCATCTGTAAGATGAGCATCTTTTTTATTTTTGCAAATCCTGACAGAAAATGTCAAGAAGCATCTAAGATTGAAGGTAGTAGCTAAGAAGAAACCACTGCACAACAATATCTCTGCAGCCTAGGGCTTGGTCTTTCATTCTGTAAGCCCACTTTAGGCAGATGATAATGGGCTGCACACTTCTGCTCTTTGCTGCAGCCCCCGGTGAATGCCCAAAGAGGAGCAATGTGTCCTAAGATTCGGGGTATGCAGGAACCAAATGGAGAGGCTGAATCATGGGCTTGTCCGGCAACATCTGACCACATGCCATCATTTGGCCACCTAAGTTGGTTCCTCATGTTTTTTCCCAACAGCTGGTATGGACTCCATAATTTATGTTCATTTCTCCTCTTTTCACCCTCACCATTTCTTAAAAAGTACTGGTGTTATTAACATAATTTAGTCCTTTCATCAAAACAGGATAGGTAGACAGATAGATAGATAGATAGATAGATACATACATACATACATACATACATACATACAAAATTTGTGGGTTTTTATATTAAAATCCCTAATGCTATCATTCAGAAGTAATAACTTATTTTGTTGAATTTTCTTACAGATTGTTTTCTGTACTGAACTGTCTATCTAGACTATAATGTCATTGAGCTAATTTAACTTGACTTCCTACTTTAAATGAAATAGTAACTATTCAAGCTCAAGGGTAAACATTTATTACATGTGAATTTCAGGATGAGCAAGAACTATAGTATATAAAGTTGAGGCATACAGAAGAATCAATTTAGTGCATTTTACATTTACATTCCATTTTATTGAGCAATAGAATGAGACTTATATAAGCAAATAATTCTTCTCTCTCTCTCCTCTCTCTCTCTCTCTCTCTCTCTCTCTCTCTCTCTCTCTCTCTCTCTCTCTCTCTCTCTCTCTTTCTCTCCCTCTCTGTTGTCTTCTTGATGGATATAAGCAAGAGCTATTCTACTAGAACAAACTACAGCTGTTTCCATCTGAACAATTACACTGAGCCAGTGCTTGCCAGAAACATCTTAATACAAAAGTGGAATGCACATTCTAAGCATAAATCTATGTCTTAACTATGTTACCAATAATGCACAGCATTTAATTAAAAGAATTTTAAGACACACAGTAAAACCAAGTATAGTCATTTATTTTTAAAGAGATAAAGCAAAGAAATCCATGAATAGAGATAGACTTAGAATGATTAGAAACCATTTAAAACACTGTTAAAGAATCTGGTAGAAGCTGGGCAATGGTGGTGCACACCTTTAATCCCAGCACTCAGGAGGCAGAGCCAGTCGGATATCTGTGAGTTTGAGGCCAGCCTGGTCTACAAAGCGAAATCCAGGAAAGAATCCAAAGCTACACAGAGAAACCCTGTCTCGAAAAACTAAAATTAAAAAAAAAAAGAAAGAAAGAAAGTGAGCAATATGTATGGGCAGGTGTAGACTTTAAGGAAGAAAAATGGAAACAGACAGAGCCAATGGCAAATGTATATATCAAAAACTCTGTATTAGTGAAGAAGAATTTCTTTAATGAACATAACAAAAGATAGAATGTGAACCTGGCAGAGTAGACAATCAGTAGAAACAAATCTACCTCTAAGTGAGTGACATGATATCTGGGCATGTGACAAGGTTGACCAAAGTGTGATTGGGCTCCTAAAGGAGAAAGAGAAAGGAAAGAGAACATGCAAATGGCCAGCTAACAGTACTGAGGAGCCACACTGCCCTCAGACTAGGGGCTTCCATCCAGTTGAGAAATACACGTTGTTTCTGATTTCTCATAGGTATTTTCTATCTATGTCTACCAAAAGGAAGGATACACATGTGAGTCCAAGATGTTGGCTAAGTCAACACCCCCTAGGTAACTTAAAATACCTTGAGACAATTATGGCAGTCAGATAGGGGGCACTGGGATTTTATAACTACGGTTGTCTCAAGTCCTTTGGTCTTTTGCTCCTTCAATAAGAAGCAGTAAGAAAGGGAAGTCCTGGCTTTTGGTGTTTTAAAGTAAGATACACTCATCATTTGGCGAGTGATAGCTTGTTGCTCTTGCGTTTTGAAGCTGTTCATTGAGTTGTCTGAGTTGAGCTTCTTGTTCTGCCTTGATCTTCGCAGCCTGTTCCTAAGAAACAATAAACAGAAATGACAAAGCTTAGCAAAATAATAATAATAATAATAATAATAATAATAATAATAATAATGTCAAACTCTTTTCTCATTCCAAAACCATTGGCTTGTCCATACTCACGTTTCTCAGTGGTAGCAATAGACAATCCCTGAACAACTCCTCATCCATATATCACTTCTATCACTTTTCACCCTTTTCTCTCATTCAGACACAGCGTGTTTCAATCTCTGAAATGTTAGTGTATTTAGAATTTCACCCCAACATGCCCTTCTTCCTTAGGCCAAAAATTTTCCTTGGCAATCCCAGTCACATATTTACTTCAATTCTCATTCACACATGGAATATTGTCAGATATTTTCCTACCAAAAGAGGCTGTACACAGAGTGACAAGGTGCCTGCTGTCCAGAGAGTCAAATGCAGCCATCTGAGTTCTAGCTAAAGAGTCGGGTCCAGAGCGACACACTTTGACTGGCAGAAGTGATTGTCCACTCTGCCTTTCAGGAAAGTACAGGGATATCAAGAATATGTTGGAGTAGCTCCTGCTAGAGCTACTACCTGTAGATATACTGGTAAGTTTATGAGTGGTGGCTAGGAATGTCACACCATCTCTGCAGAAGCAGCCATGTTTGAGATTCCATTTGCAAGCCTGTGTGATGCCAATATTTAGGTTATTTTTATGGAAATTTACTTAATTCACTGGGGACACAATGGCTCTCCTTCATGGTGATCAGATCAGAGAATGCACACAGAGATGCTTCTTGAGTGCTGATAAAATTAAAAAAACATATTGGAAACAAACTGCAAATTAAAGAACAACAGAACCAGAAATGATCAAGGCAAGACAGGAATGAAAACACAGAACATGAACAGCCACATAAAACAAACAAACAAACAAACAAACAGGAAACCATGATCAAGACACATAATTGTCCAGAGCAAGTAACAAACAGAAGAGGTAGTTAGTCAAGAAATGCCTTCATTGTTTAATAATTGATTATGTATACTCTGTGCCAAACATCATTCTAAATGTAAATGTTAAAGAATTTATTATAACCTTGTAAAATATGTGCTGTTCCTGCCTCTGTGCTGCACTAAAGTACAGAGAGAAGAGACAACTTGCATAGACAGATAGACATTAGTAAAAAGTGGTGCTTGGGGTTGACATCCAGCAGTCTGGCTTCAGGGTCTCTGCCCTGACCTACCCCATGAGACTGCCTTTCCCATGGGCCATCATACTGTCACCTTGACAGGTGGGAGTAGCTGAGTAACATTCGAGAGCAAACAGTTCACAAGTACCTGGAGCCTCTGTTCCCTGATCCTCTGTTGCTCTGCCCGAAAGTTTGCTCTGTCAATCTCTATTTGCTTCAGTTTCTCTTGATGTAGTCTCTCTTGCTCTGCCCTCTTTTGCTCCTCCTGGATTCGAATCACCTCCAACCTCTGCGCTTCCGCCCTTGCAGCTTCCGCTCTCGCTTGCTCCGCTGAGGAGAAAGGAAAGTCACAAGTCTCTGGGACAAGCACAGTGCTCTCCTTGCAAATTCAGGCTGTGTTAATTTTGAACTTCTTGAACATCATGGATTGCTTCCATTTTCCTGCTCACCTTTCCTCTGATTCTCCTTGGCTGTGAGAGCCTGGTCTGTTTGTAGAATTGTATTGCTCAGTGGTTCTTTGGCCTTCAAATATTTCTGCAGCACTTCCTCAGCCTGGAAACCCCAAAACACGCTGTTAGAATTAGAAAATGATAATTTGCAACCTGGAAAATGTCTTTATTTCTTCTCCCACTGTCTTTCCCTCCTAAGGGATGCTCAGCCTGTACATGAGGGGTCTGTCCATCAATCTACACCCATGGGAATGATGCTGGCCTGGCCAGTCAGAGCACCCAGGGATGCTATACCCAACAGTCTAATTTACAGGTGGAGAAATACTGAAACTTGGGTGTTTTAAAAACTAATATGGGTGCTGGAGCAGATATGCTTGCCCTCCTCTGAGATGTAAGTCTCTAAAGGCAAACTTGGGCCATGTCAGAGACTTCTGGATTTTAGGGGAGGAGGGTGGCACTGCTTGGAAACGAAGCTAACAGTCAGGAAAACAAAACAGGAAAATTAAGTAGGGGTTGGAAAGAAATAAAAAGAAGGAAAATGGATGACATCATTTGAACTCGGCATGTATCTATACTTGAAATAAAAACCTTTTAAGCCAGTCATTTATTGGCTTTCCCTAAATTGGCTTCACTTATTGAGATTCTGTCTTGTGTGATCCTAATCAGCACCTTTGATGTTCATAAACATGGATGGTGACAATCGAAGTCTAGTGATGACAGTGATGGTTTGTTTTCATCTACAGCTGTGGCTAAAGTAGAAGTTCTCTGCTATAACATCAATGCCAAGTGCATTTCACTCAACAAAAGAGTAACTCACAGACAGAGACATAATGCACATCCCTGCACTTGTACTGGGAATGAAGGATACCTGTGTCCCCTTCCCTGGCTGCTGACGATACTGTGCCTTCAGCTGTTCCATCTTCTGAAGGTAGAGATTATGGCCTCCTGGTTTAGCATAGACACCCCCTGCCACTTCTTGTTCCAGAGGCTTAAAAATACTCTCAAGTAGGGTTGAGCAGTGGTCTGCAGAGGCTTCTACATTCTTCTTACAAATCTCATCCTGCTTTGCACTTAGTAGGGTCTTTAAAGGAAAAAAAAACATGGAGATGTTAGGTCTACTTCAGTATTTCTGGGAATTGTTTCTCAAAAGGATCTGCATTTTATTTTTTTAGAAACTTAGAGAAACATATCTAAGATTATATCCTTATCAAAGCTGGAAAGGTTGCAAAAATAATACTCTATGAAAAGTTACATTTACTTGGCAGTTAGAAATGTCTTCCTTTTTAACAGCAGATTTATTAAGGTGTTTATTAAGGAACAGTGAAAAAGAACTGTGAATAGAATATCCTCTCTTGTTATTTTTTGTTTGTTTGTTTTGTTTTTTTGAGACAGGGTTTCTGTGTGTAGCCCCGGCTGTCCTGGAATTAGTTCTATAAAGCAGGCTGGCCTCGAACTCACAGAGATCTGTCTGCTTCTGCCTCCTGAGTGCTGGGATTAAAGGCATGCCCCACTGCCCGCCTAGTATGTTTGTATTTTTAATCTATTCATCATATCTTGATATCTTCCTACATCTATGCAGTGAAGTTTACTCATGTTTCCCCCCCCCTTATTTTCTCTCATCTTTTCCCCTCCATCTACCAAAACCTTCCTATTCCCAAGAAGTCACTCTCGTGTGTGTGTGTGTGTGTGTGTCCCATTGAATTTAATTGAGATTACTTGAAACTCTTTTTTTAATATGCTATTTCCATCATAGATATGATTTTATAGTTGCACAGCTCTCGCTTGCACCGTAATTTTAAATGCAACCAACTGTTTAACAACATTTTTTTTCAGAGTTTTTCTGCTTCTAGGTTAAGTGTGAAATTGAATCACTGGGTGCATTATCTGCTTATTCTATTAATCCAACATTTGTTATATCTTAATGGATGCGAAGGCAGTTCTATCCACTTGATCAATAAAAAGTAAATGCTCTGTTAATGATGATCTTGAATGAGGTAAAAGATATTCAAGTTTTTTCATGAGTATGACATAGTACACATGAGGTGAAGTGTACATGCATGCATGTGTGTGTGTGTGTGTGTGTGTGTGTGTGTGTGTGTGTGAAGATGTCAAGATCCTTGGGGCCAGATTCTTTTCAGGTTTTCCTCTTTTCAAAATTAACTCATATTAAGGCCACATAAGTAACTGTCTCACCTTCCAATCTAGTGGGAACTGATTTTTTTTTAATTAGCCCTATTTTAACAGTTGTAGAAGTATTCTTGCTTTCTGTTGAACCTGATATCTACAAACAAATATAGAAAATAATGACCTCCAATTCCTTCTGGAAACATTGGTTATCATCCTTGAAAGAATGCTTCAGGAAGATTTCCATGGCTTCACTTTCACAGGTCCTGTGCAGATCCAGCAGCTCCTGGAGAGTCTCTGTGGGCAGCTTCACCCTCTGGCTCATCTGCTGGTCATAGTGGGTGATGGCCTTTTGCACTGCAGCAGAATTCTCTCTCCGAGCCAAGGTTATCACTGTATTCTCTATGCAGGGTAGAGCCCCACTATTAATGGCATCAACGTAGGTCACCACCAGGCTTTCTAGACCTTCAGAGAAGGAAGAGATGTTTGTATCATATGCAGAAAAGGAGTCTAAGATCTCTTGGAATCATTCTGAGAATGCTAGGTATTGCTTGCAGCTTTTCAGCATTCTACATAGTATTCAAGTGGCCTGAAGAAGTTCTTTTGAAGGACTATGAGATTAAGAAGACAAGTAGTTCTTTCTTTGAGGAAAAACTTATAAAAACAACAACAAAAACCCAAAGTCCTTGTTGAAAGAAGAAAATAGAGGCGTTCTCAAGATATATGTGATGACCTGCATTTTATCGTTCTTTATGGAGAAATAAGATGATCATATAAAAGTTATGGATATTCATCTGATTAAAATGTTTTAGGTCTTTGCTTCTTTAAGCTTCCTATACCTTTTCTTCTTCAGTTTTCTATTTCATTCAATTTTTTCCTTTTTGTTTTATTTTTTCATGGTTAAGGTGGTATGAGTTACTTTCCTCTATAAAGAGTATTCAGCAATCTAGACCTTATTCTTCATCAAAACCCCTGTGGTTTTCTTCCTAGCCAGCTTCTGTATGGAGGTAATACAAATTCCTTTCACAATATATGAAGTATTTGCCAAGTTCTAAAACATGGAGTTCTCAAGATAAACTGCACTAAGGAGCTTATATAGACATCTTTCAGGATCCTAAACAATATAGAATTATATTCAACATCTGTAGGGGTTTTTTTTCACCAGAAAAATTCTGTTACTACAGGGAACATGTATGTATTTATCTTACTTTATTTTATCTTATCTTGTACATATCAAATACTGTGTGACATAATAAAAATCTAATTAATATATGTTATGGAAATATCGTCAACCCACATGAGTTAATCTGTTTCAAGAGTAAATGGGTAAAACTTCTCTAACTTGATGTCTTCATTCTTAGGATTTTATTTGATGTAACTTTGAGGTTTTACTAAAACAGCACTAGAGGTGTGCTTGGTATATGCTCTAATTTTGTCACCATGGTACATTGGATTTCCATCCCGGCAATGATTGACCCAGCTGTCAATTCACAAATAAAGAATTTCTATGCATCCTCTACTCTTTATGATGAGTTGGAATAAAATCCTTTAAAAAGTACTCACGAGGTCCATTGACCTGGATGCCACCTGGAAGAATCTTGGTCTTGGAATGGCTGAAGATATGAGAACAGAACTCTGACAGCTCCTGCACAAAGTCAGAACTCAGCTCCTCACTACTGAGTGTTTGAAGCTGGGAAAGCTTATTTCTGTGAGTAGGGGAGTCAAAAACAAAGCATTTCCTCACTGGAAAGAACTTCTGGATGCACAGTCTGGGCAGATTGAATGTTTGGGTTCTTTCATCACTACCTGGAGAAGGAAATACAGGTTTTATCTAGAATATAATTTATATCCAATTTAATCTATTTAATTTAAATAAATGACCTTTCCCCTGATGTTGCATTAAGCATAAAGAATAAAAACTAACTAGGAAGGAAACCATAAAAAAGAGAGAAATTTGTTTAGTAACTGAAGACAAATAGAATTTAATATTGAATCTATTAGTTCATTCTAAATTAAATACTCATTATTTTGTAAAAATGATGGGTGGGTAAATATGGAAAATTATATACTTAACTACTTATAAAAATAAGTTTCTGGGTATTTTTTTTCTTTTTCCCAAACTGAAGCTCTGTTACCTTGTTTCAGCTTCAGTGAATTCTCCAGATATTCATCTGATGTAATGGCATGCCCGTTTGTTTCCAGGCCCAGGTAGAAATCTCTCAGTGTCCACACCAAGTCTGGAAAGAAGCTCATGTCAGCAGGTTCTTCAAGTTCACTAAGTTCAGAGGAGTTTCTTGTCCGGAGCAGATCTGTCAGTTCTGTCACATTGCTGAGACACAGTTGAGGGAAACTGGTAGAAGTGTGGCTGTACCTAATGCTCCTTAAACCTCTTCTGTTCCTTCTACACTGAACTGAATGAACACTGCACTGGTGACATCCATGAGGGCTCGTTTCCTTGTGTTTCTGCTCTGTATCATGTTTTACTCTGAGTGTGTGTGTGTGTGTGTGTGTGTGTGTGTGTGTGTGTGTTTGTGTGTGCTGTAGAATATTACTTTAACTATGTAAAGATATGTTACATTTGTTTATACTGTGGAATATTACTTTAATTTGTAAAGGTGTGTTACTTTTGTTTATGCTGCATTTGTTTAATTATGTAAAGATGTGTTGCATCTGTTTCACCTTGCCTGTCTAAGGCTCCTGATTGGTCCAATAAAAAGCTGAATGACCAATAGCTAGGCAGGAGAGGGATAGGTGGGGCTGCCAGGCAGAGAGAATAAGTGGGAGGAGAAATTTAGAAAGAAGAAAGGAAGAATGACAGAGAAGAAGGAGGAGAGAATAAGGGACATGCCCGGGACAAGAAGCCAAGCAGATGCCAGCCAGCAGACATGAAAAGCAGTGAAAGTAAGATATACAGAATTAAGAAAGGTAACAAGCCCTGAGGCAAACGGTAGATAAAGAGAAACAGGTTAATATAAGTTAAAAGAGCTAGCCAGAAACGAGCCTCAGCTAGGCCAAGCATTCAAAACTAATAAGTCTCTGTGTCATGATTCGGGAGCTGGTTGGTGGCCTAAAAGAAAAAGGTTGGGGTGTGTGTATGTGTGTGTGTGTGTGTGTGTGTGTGTGTGTGCGCGCGCGCGCGTGTGTGTGTGTGCGCGCGCACGTGTGTGTGTGTGTGTGTGTGTGTGTGCACTTCTGCGTGTGCAGATGTACATATCTGTTGAAATCAGATGTTGGTATTGGGTATCTTCTCCTAGTTCTCTCCACCTTGTGTTTTGAGAAAGAGTCTCTTATTGAATATGGAGCTACCTGATTGGCTATATTAGCTGGCTAGCAGGCCCCAGGAATCTTCCTACCTTGGACTTCCCACACCCACACCCAGCCTTGGGGTTACAGGTACACACTGCCATGCCTGGCTTTTTATGTGGATGCTGTGGATCCAAACTCATGTCTTCACTCTTGTGTGACAAACATTTCACTGACTGAGCCGTCTCCTTAGCCTCTATGTTTTAATTGTTAAGAGTCCAGAAGGTCTCATAGGTGCACAGGTGGTGTGTTTTCTCCAGTGTGGTGCTGTCCTAGACCACAAAAGGATACTGCAGTAGGTCGATAGCACCCTGGTCAATTTTGTTCATGGTGTTGTATACGAAGGTGCTACTGAGAAGGATTGCCAGCGCAAAAATCTGAGTATCGCTCTTTTCATCAGTCTAGAAATCAGAACAAATTTAAGTCATGTCTCAGGGCATTTGGTGAGTATCACCAAAAATAAAATGTTGATATACAGATATTAAACAAAATAAACAAAAATAATTTGTAGGCATGCATTTTGCATGCTTTTCTCATTGGTAATTTTATGCTGATTCATCCATTGCTAACTCTCTAGTATTTCTTCTAATGACTCTTAGATAGTTGCTAAATGAATAAAGTCAGTAAGGCAACCAGAATACCTAAAATTAAAGTTTTACAAGGGCAAAACAAAACTGCCTTATATGTGTGGTACATATATCTGTATTACTTATTACTACTATCCATAAGCTGGTCCCATTAACAATCTTTTCTCACTCCAAGACAATGCTGAAGAAGGAGTTTATAACTATGTTTCCCATGCTGCAAATTGAGTAAATCAAGTTCAAATTATGGCTTGTTATCTGTGAATCTTGACAAATCAAAATTTTTTAAACAAAGATAATGCAAACTAAGGCTTTTTCACAATGGACATTCAAGAGAAAGGTCTAGCTATGTCTGAGAACCAGCTTATGCTGATTCATAAAAGGCACATCTCCCAAATTGGACTCTGCATTGGAAGCTTGGAGTCAATGATGATGGAAACACTTAGGAAAAAGTGAAGTGCTGCAGACAAAAGTGCTTTATTTGTGGTGAGTGGTGTGTTAAATGCTTACCAGTGTGCAACTAGAGAATGCAGGGTGCCCACTGTCCACATTATGAGTTGGAAAAGACAAACAGAAAAACATTTGGAGAGACTTCCTTTTTTTGGTCAAAACCATGGAGCTATAGGTATTATCGGCATGATTTAGGCAACTTGATCTAACCAGTAGCCAACTATTAGCCCACATTCTCTGCAGGACTGGGCTTGTAACAGTGATTTTAATTCCACTATGTTTCAGTACTTAGGAAGTACTTAGTTTATTTTCACTGCAGTACTCAGTGCTCATTCTGCCTTATGAAGATATTTTCTCACTCCATGCATCTACATTCTGACTATTAAAAATGAATGGGAGAAAAGTCCACTTAGGTCAAATGGACATACCAATTTTATGGGTGGTGAGATGGGAACTTCCCCTACTAAGTATTTGAAGACATGGGGAGATAAACCTGATAAATCCAATCTAAACAGAATCCTCTCTCCTTACCTTCTCCACATCTCCCAGGCCCTCTGTGTCAAGCAGAACTAGGGTGTGGTCTGGCTTCTGGGGATGAGGGACACACCACATCCAGATACCCTTGGTGTGAGACTGCACAGTGGGTCCAACAGAAAATCCTGAAAAGCAAAGTGAGTGGTATTGATGGAAGAGGGGATCAAGATTCAGGAATTCCCTCGAGAATTTAAGCTAGGATGTAAGGGAAACAAGATGACGAGACAGTAGAAAGGACAAGTGATGATCTTAATGGCAGCAGAGAAATGGGCAACTAGTACTAATGACTTAAAGTTGGGATCTGACGCTCTTTTTAAAAAAACATGATTTCATGCTTCTAAAACCTTAATAGTTTGAATTTATTTTGTTGAATTTATTTCATTAATATTTTACTTCTTATAAAAGAAATACAGTTTGCTTTTTCTGGGACAGTGTTGAGGAATAAACACGTGCTAAATCACAGATCGAGAGCTTCCCTTTATCTCCCAGAGGACGCAAACAGCGGCTGTGGCCTAAACATTAGCTTTCAGTATCCAAACAGGTCCTCAACTTTCTCTCCTCACACTTTGAGCTGGATGCCCACAATGTGGAGGGTAGAGGGGACTCAGCAACCATTTTTGGTGTTTCTCACCTTTCTCCTTCCCAGCCAGCTTGTTCATCAGGTAGGATTTGCCTGTGCGGTAGAGGCCCACGATGGCCACCACCACCACTGGCTGTGTGATGGCTGACAGGACCTTCAGGGCTTCCTGGTTGGCCACCAGCTGTTCCTCATTATTCCCAATGAGGCACATGGGTTCTGGCATGTGGATCTCTACAGCCATGTTTAAAATGGTACTTTGTCTGCAGGGGAAGAACGGGATGATGACCTGAAATTGGTAGTATTTAAAGAAAGACATTTTACCCACTGAGTCCTGGAACAAATGACCTGTCAGCATGGCCTGAGTTTCTGAGAAATTGAAAACTAGAGACTAAAACTAAATAGTACAATAGTTCCTGCCTCTTCACAGACCTGTAATAGCATACCATACAGCCTTTTAAGTACTTGATAGACACAGGAAACCCATATCTTTAGCCTACCTACTGACAGTTTGGGTCTAGCTCATTCCATTGGCTTCTGGCTTGCTAATGTTTCTTGGTTTATACCTGCTGGTATCCCTGGATTGACCGTTACTTGTCAATATATTTGTTGCTTTTCTCTTATTCAGCTGTATGACCAAACTGTACTCCTTTATTGACACCAAGCCATAATTCTAACATATATCGTTTTCAAAGAAACTACACATGTATACTTCTTGAATCTGTACTTTAAAAAAAAGCACATCATATTTTTACGTAGTTGTGAATGTCCTTTATTAGTCCCAAACTTCAGAGCATGATCATTTTGTAATTGGCAAAATGATTGAAAAGACATCATTACTGGTACCCTGACAATTGTCTAATAAAATAGTTTAAGCTGAGTGATAAAAGTAACACATGCTTTTTGGCTTCACTTATCAGGGGGACAGCTATCTTCCATTTTAGTACTGACTATCTAATGGAGAAGCTAAGAAGCCATGATTGTCACTGAGTTTATTTATTTTTCATTACAAAATATTAACAAGAAAAGAGCTGAATTAATTGCACCAGCAGACAATTAAAAGTATGGGTTCTTTGTTGTTGTATTTAATGATCATAAAGACACATTCCCCCCTCATGCTCAGAGCCAGGACAGGGCAAATCACGCCTGTGACCAAGAAATTGAAACAGAAACTGTTTTATGGGAGCAGGCAGTGGAAGAGTCATCATAGATGGCACCACATCAAAGCACGTACATTAGGAAGTGACTAGTGCAAGCCCATGCCAGAAAGCAGCCGTATCTCAGTGAACTTGTCAGTGAACTCAGTGAACTCAAGTGCTTGTCAGTTCTCACCCATTTCTGGTGTGATATGGCTACCTTGTATCAGTAGAATTCTGGTTGCCTTATTTATACACAGCAGAGATTAAAATGATTTTTTTGCAGATGATATCAATGTAGGAAGCTTTCAGTGATGATCTACAATTAGCTAGGATAAGAAAGGTCACATCTACAAGTAATATGGAGGCTTAGAGGCACTTGTGTTTTTGAATGATGTCAGTAATAGAGGAAGAAACTAATTTAAGTGGATTTTCAGCCTTTATGAAGAACATTAGTACTGTGTATCTCTAATAATCATTATACTTTATATGTTAGCACTAAATGGTATCTGGATAGAATCCTTAATGCTTTTACTGGTGCCAAATCTCTGATGTTATTGCATTTTTAATGTTCTCTAGCAACATTCCTAAATTAATTACTCTGCCTTGCATAGCTCAGCCTATGACTCAGGAGTACATTCTCTGTAACAGTTAGAGTCCAACAACATTTAGGGGACTGGAGGGATGGTACAGTGGTTAAGAGCACTAACTGCTCTTCCAGAGGACCCAGGTTTGATTCCGAGAACCTACATACTGGCTCACAGTTGTCTATAACTCCAATTCCAAGGGATCTGATGCCTTCTTCTGACTTCCATGGGCACCAGGTACACATGTGTTGCACAGACATACATGTAAGCAAAACACTCATACACATAAAATAATAATATTTTTTAAAATATTATTTAAATCACAATTTGGCTTTGTTGTAACTTAGACTTGATTTCAGGTCTCAGCCTTGCAACTGATTAGCATTATGATGTCACTCAAATCATTCAGCCTGCTTCCTACAAGCCAGAAGTAAATAAATCAATACGATTTATTTGAACCCACATCAGATGACTCACAACTACCTATAACCTCAGTCACCTTATGCTCTTCTTACCTCTGTGGACAACTGAAACCATTTGATGTAGATAAATACACTCAGGCAGAGACACATAAATAAAGTCATTATTTTTTTTTAAAGGAAGACAGAAAACTTCACAGCGGGGTGGGGGGGGGACTACAGAGAAGAAAAGTGTCAAGAAATCTGAGAGAAAATGCTGAGGAGTGCCGGGGACAAACTTCTGGGAGAAAACAGATCTTTGTAGCTCTGGTTTTTGCTCAGGTTTCAAACGTTTACTTTTATTTGCTTTTTTCTTATTTTGTATTGCTTCTGCTCTGAGTTTGAAGAAAGAGGGGGGAAAGGACTCATTTGGCAGCTAATGGAAATGTTTAGATATGACATACATGAGGCACGTGACATGGCAAGAAACCACCAGGCTGCAGACTGAAACGGCTGCATCAGGTTTTAACAGAGACACAGGAACGTTAAGCAGCAACGAGGGACACCAAGAAGTTACAACAGACGAAAAACAGCTGGAAGGCATTTCTAGCTTTCAGTTTAGTCCCTACTCATGATGTCCTCTCACTGTCAGGAAGCGAAAGTGACTCTGAACAAACCCTCTGCCTGCCAGTCTGAAAGCACTGCGATTCAGTGTTTAGTAGGGGCTGATCCAGCATCCCAGGCTAAGGCGCATCCCATCCTGGATAGAATAGTTTCAAAACTAAACCACAACCGTCTCTTCTACCCATGCCCGGGTCCTACCTTAACAAAAATTGAGGAACCGAGCCGGAGCAAAAGCTGGTAAGAAAGCTGCTTCAAAGGGAACTTCGCAGGCGTGCAAACCTGTTGTCTCCTCATGGAGCTGTGATTGCTTCTGATAAATACTGACCAGCTCTGGGAAACTCCTTTCTCCTCTCAGCTCTCTGGCGGGGAACTTGCATGTGAAATGCAAGCATAGGAAAAGCTAACCGGGCTCTCTGACCTGAAACTGGAAACTGAAACTACACAAGTTCTGACTATTCAGTTAAAGGGGATTTCCCACAGTGTTGCCTGACCGAAGGCCTGGATGCCATTGACTGACTTCCCACAAGTTGCCCATAGTTGCTAAAAGAGAATTTTAACATTCTTTTGCAATTATTGAAAGCAGGGTTTATTTTATTCCTTTTGAACTAGGGTGATATTTTACCTGGTTTTGAGGGTAAACCTCACATACTATTTGAGGACGAATTTCTTGCCGTTGTATCTGCATACACTTAGGATAAAACTTACTTCATTGGTAGTAGGGTTGACCAAGAAGCACAGGATCTTTTTCGTGGGTTTTTAAATCCCATATATATATAAAAAAAGTAAAAAACAGGCTTAAAATAAAAATTGAGGGTAATTGCAGTTTAAAAGGAAAAAAGCAACAGGGGGACAGAGTGCAGATCTCAGCAGGTGAGCGGGAGGGAGAGATGGTAAAGAAAAAGAGCAAGAAGTCATGCTTTCCGGGTTAGAGACCAAGATATCAGGCAGGCTCAGCAGTGAAAGACTGTCAGCATCTGTGTGGGGTGGGGAGGTTACTTCAGCAGAGAACGAGAATGCCTAGAGCTTCAGGGCAACAGGGTGAGAACTTCAACTGGTATCCAACAAAGGAAAATAAAAGGAATAAAAAGAAAGAGTTACACTCTCTATCTGTGGGGTCTATTAGCACACACACTGGGGGAGGGGCTTGTGGGGTACATAGTACTTATCTCATTGAGAGTAGTTACTCCACACATCTTAATATATCTGCCAGGATAACATATGTTTGAAGTTACAATGTTTCGAGGGGCATTTTCCTGCCCAGGCGACTGATAGGCTGGCTCACTGAGATGAACTCTTCAGAAAGGAAATAATATCTTTGTAATCTTATACTCTTTGGTGCAGTCTGGAAGGATATGTCTCCCCACAGAACTAATGATATGACCCAAGTCTGATTCTTCAGAGCATAACTCAAGTAGTAGAGTGGATTAAAATAACTTAAAAATAGGTTTACAAAATAGCTATGCTTTACCACGAAGAAATAGCCTTCACTTAATGGACTTTCAACAAAGCCCTGGTACATCCACCTTCCTAGAACCCAGGCCAAAGTATCTGCATGTTAACCAGTCCTGGAGATGACACTGCTATCACCACCAGAACAGGGATACACAGGTAAATGCCACATACACACGGAACTTTGAGGTATGGTTACATGTAGCTAATAAGGATCAGTCATATAGAAACTGAATGAATCTCCATATTGATACTTGCAGACTGTGTGCTGAAGCGCTCTGGAGTCTAACTCTCAGGAAGATAAACATTCTTTTTTTATATACTACAGTTGCCTATAAACTCCTTGATGGAGACGGTCTTTGCTTTCTGATCCAGGGACACACAGGGTCTGTCCATGCAATCAGGGAAGCTTGTTCCACTGCCACTGCCTCCCTGACTCGGAGCTACCAGAACTGTGCCAGCTTGCTTGCCTTTGTCATTATGGGAGGAGCTTGAACTTTCCCAGAATGAAATCCAGTCACAGGCCCTGAACAACAGAACAAAGTAACCCGTTCCTACTGCCCTTTCTTCAGCTGCCTCTTAGAATCAGAAATCAAGTGAAGATCAAGACGAAGGTGCTTGAGAAACACAAACAAACAAAAATCAGAAAGAGAAAGTGAGCTTACCTGAGCCAGCTCCCTGTAGCATGGGTCCAAGTACAGTCTGAACTGCCTCTCACACCCAGTGCGCTTCCTTCCTTCCGTGTGTCTGTATCCCTTTTATATAAGCTTAGAAGAGTACCATTCTTCTCTAAAACTGGAAATGAAAGTAAAGTAATTCAAAACAGTGTTTTAAATTTTTCAGAGTCTATTCTAAAGCATTAGATGTGGAAATGGGAAGGGGTCAGTTGGCACAGCCATATATGATGGGAACAGAAGAAGTCATAAGGCCAGTAGAGCTGCTTGACAAAGATCCAGCAAAGCTGAGCCACATGGTGGCCACCATGCCACTTTTGGTTTTTCATCTCCACCTGTTGCATAATTGGGGCATTTTTAATTTTAATATTTGTACAATTTGGGGATTTTGGCTTGATGGAAATTTTCTTATGAATCATGTATATCTTCTCCCAGGAGTATTGCCTCTAAGCTTCCCCAAGAAAGTCCTGAAATACTACCCCTGTCACTTTTAGGGAGATATCCTTATCTACTTGAAGGTCTTCCTTACACCTTGGAGGTTGTGATATGCATAAAGAAGCCAGAGGTCTCCTTATGAGGCTATGAGATATTCTTGAAACATCTGTCCCTGTACTTACTCAGCAATAAGACAATCAAAACAAAGTAAACTTAAAAAGGTCAACAAAATTCAGTGGCCTAGAGGAGTTGGCCACAGATCAGATTGCAAAGCCTCTTACTGCTACACACTCAGGCAATTATGTGGCATATACAGCAACAAAGTTAGACTAGCTGAAGTTATCTCTGCCCTAACAGAGACTTATATTGACAAGCAAAGTATGGATTGGAAAGATAATTTTTTTTAAAAAAAATGAGCTGTTAGGACCTCCCTTTCTTAGAAAAGTTAGCACATGCAGAGTCACTATGATGTCATATGACCAAAGAATAACAGAATGCCAGGATTAATCATGTAAATAAATTCCATAAGATATAAAATATAAACATTGTATTATGCCAGAATTAAAATAATAACTACAGCAGCTTTGGCCTGAGGATTTATTTTGGGCACTCTGACCATTAAGAGTTAATAATACACTGTTTGGGACATGGCAATATGCCCAGGCAGGCTTTGAGATTTTGGTTTGGCCTAGCATCCTTGAAGCCACAAAAGATACTAATCTGAGAACAGGTTGTCATATGCCTCTAGATTCTTAAAAATGAGAAAAATGATAACTCTGTTTATTAATGATGTTAAATCTTGAGGGGAAGTGATTGAAAATGATGGCTCTGTTCTGTCATAGTTTATTAATGATGATTAAAAGATGAGCGAGATTTTTGGAGCCTATAGTGGGACACCTTACACAGTCTTGATGCAGGGAGAGGGGCCTGGACCTGCCTCAACTGAATGTACTAGGCTCTACTGACTCCTCATGGGAGGCTTTACTTTTTCAGAGGAGGGAATAGAGGATGGGTTTGGGGGGGGGCAAGGCTGGGGGAATGGGAGGAAGGAAGAGAAGGAGATCTGTCATTGGTATAGAAAATGAATAAAAAAAAATTCCTTAATAAAAAAATACCAAAAAAAAAACCACAAAAAGATGAGCAAGAGATACCCACACCCATTGCAGCCTCAGTTGCAGGCCAGCAGGCAAGATTCTTGCAGGCAGGCCTAACCACCACCATCTCCCACTGGACCCTGTGATCTACAAGCCCCACTCTATCTCCCAAACCCACCCATCCCCCAAAACCACAGATGATCTCTGAGACACAGACTCTGCCAGCTCCAGTTGGACCAAGAGTTCTGATGGGACAAGAGTGCTAATTGGACCAAGAACGGCTCCCTGAGACACAGACTACACTTACACCAATTGCAAGAAGAGATGGGTAGACAGACACAGGTGCAAGAATACATACAACAACATAAAGAGCAAGATGGCACCACCAGAACCTAGTGGTTCTAACACAGCAAGACCTGAACATCCCAATGAAGAAGAAGAAGAAGAAGTAGAAGAAGAAGAAGAAGTAGAAGAAGAAGAAGAAGAAGAAGAAGAAGAAGAAGAAGAAGAAGAAGAAAAATTACCTTAAAAATAACTTTATGAAGATGATAGAAGCCTTTAGAGAGGAAATGAAAAGTTCCGTTAAAGAAATTGAGGAAAAGACAAACAAAAAATTGGAAGAAATCAATAAATCCCTTAAAGAAAGTACAAAAAAAAAAAAAGACAACGCAAACAGGTGAAGGAAACAGTGACACAGTTCAAGACTTGAAAATTGAAATAGAGGCAATAAAGAAGACACAAACAGAGGGAAAGCTGGAAGTAGAAAATCTAAGTACATAAACAGGAGCTATAGATGCAAGCATAACTAACAGAATGTAAGAGATTCTCACACTAGTGACTTAACAGCACATCTGAAAGCTCTAGAACAAGAGATGGAAGAGAGAGAATATAGATTTGCCAGTCAAAGAAAACATTAAAGCCAACAAAGTCATAACACAAAATATCCAGCAAATGTGAGACACTATGAAAAGGCCAAACCTATGAATAATAGGGATAGAAGAAAGAAAAGAATATAAGCTCAAAGGCACAGAAAATATATTCAACAAAATCTTAGAAGAAAACTTTCCCAACCTAAAGAAGGAAATGCCTACAAAGATACAAGAAGCTTACAGAATGCCAAATAGACTAGATTCCAGCCCCCCAAAAACAGTGCACTTGCCACATAAAAGTCAAACCACTAAACATACAGAATAAAGAAAGAATATTAAGAGCTGCAAAGAGAAAAGGCCAAGTAACATATAAAGGCAGACCCATCAGAATAATACCTGACTTCTCAATGGAAACCCTGAAAACCAGAAGGTCCTGGACAGACATTATGCAAACACTAAGAGACCATGAATGCCAGCCCAGACTATTATACTCAGCAAAACTCTCAAGCACTACAGATGGAGTAAACAAGATATTCCATGACAATACCAGATTTAAACAATACCTATCCACAAATCCAGCCCTACAGAAAGCACTAGAAGGAAAAATCCAACCTAAGGAAGTTAGATGCACCCACAAAAACACAGGCAATAGATAATCCCACACCAACAAATCCCAAAGAAGGGAAATACACATGCATATTACCACCAAAAAATAGCAGGAATTAACAATCACTGGTCATTAATATCCCTTGATATCAATGGATTCAATTTGCCTATAAAAAGACACGGGCTAACAGAATAGATACAAAAACAGGATCCATCCTTCTGCTGCATGCAAGAAACAAACCTCAACTTCAAAGACAGACACTACCTCAAAGTAAAGAATTGGGAAAAGGCTTTCAATCAAATGGACTTAAGAAGCAAGCTGGTGTAGCTATCCTAATATCTAATAAACTAGACTTCAATTAAAAACTAATCAAAAGAGATTAAGAAGGACATTACATATACATCACAGGGAAAATCCATCAAGATGAAGTCTCAGTTCTGAACATTTATGCCCCAAATACAAGGGCACCCACATACATAAAAGAAACATTACTAAGCTTAAATTACACATCAAACCCCACACACTAATAGTGAGAGACTTCAACACCCTACTCTCATCAATGGATAGGTCTGTGAGACAGAAACTTAACAGAGAAATGAAAGATCTAACAGATGTTATGACTGAAATGGACTTAATAGATATCTACAGAACATTCCACCCAAACAAAAAAGAATATATCTTCTTCTTAGCACCCCATAGAACCTTCTCTAAAACTGGCCATGTACTTGGTCACAAAGTAAATCTCAACAGATAAAAAAAAATTGGAATAACCTCCTGTATTTTATTGGACCACCAGGTCTTAAAGTTAGAATTCAACAACAATTACAGAAAACTTACAACTCATGGAAACTGAATAATGCTCAACTGAATCATCAGTGAGTCAAGGAAGAAATAAAGAAAGAAATTAAAGCCTTCCTAGAATTCAATGAAAATGAATGTACAACATACCCAAATTATGAGATGCTATGAAATCAGTACTAAGAGGAAAGTTTATAGCTCTAAATGCCTACATAAAAAAGTTGGAGGGTTGGAGAGATGGCTCAGAGGTTAAGAGCACTGACTGCTCTTCCAGGGGTTCTAATTTCAATTCCCAGCAACCACATGATGGTTCACAACCATCTATAATGAGATCTGGTGCCCTCTTCTGAACTGCAGGCAAACATGCAGGCAGAATATTGTATACATAATAAATAAATAAACCTTTAAAAAAAAAGAAGTTGGAGAAATCTCACACTAGTGACTTAACAGCACATCTGAAAGCTCTAGAACAAAAAGAAGCAAACTCACCCAGGAGGAATAGACGCCAGGAAATAATCAAATTGAGAGCTGAAATCAACAAAATAGCAACAAAGAGAACAGTACAAAGAATCAAGGAAACAAAGATTTGGTTCTTTGAAAAAATCGACAAGATAGACAAACTCTTATCCAAACTAACCAAAAGACACAGAGAGAACATCCAAATTAACAAAATCAGAAATGAAAAGAGAGACATAACAACAGACAATAAGGAAATCCAGAGAATCATCAGGTAATACTTCAAAAACCTGTACTCCACAAAATTGAAAAATCTAAAAGAAATGGACAATTTTCTAGACAGGTACCACATATCAAAATTAAATCAAGACCAGACGAACAGTTTAAATAGACCTATAACTCCTATGGAAATAGAAGCAGTCCTTTAAAGTCTCCCAACCAAAAAAAAAAAAGAAAAAAACCTA
Organism: Peromyscus eremicus; assembly: GCF_949786415.1. Taxonomy (NCBI): domain Eukaryota; kingdom Metazoa; phylum Chordata; class Mammalia; order Rodentia; family Cricetidae; genus Peromyscus; species Peromyscus eremicus. The sequence goes on along the minus strand of NC_081421.1, from coordinate 113,248,475 downwards.
GGGCCAGATAGTTTCAGTGCAGAAATCTACCAGAATTTCAAAGAAGAGCTAATACTAATACTCCTCAAATTGTTCCACACAAGAGAAACAAAAGGAACATTGCCAAACTTTCTACGAGGCTACAGTTACCCTGATACCCAAACCACACAAAGATCCAACAAAGAAAGAAAATTACAGATCAATTTCCTTCATGAACATTGATGCAAAAATACTCAATAAAATATTGGCTAACTGAATTCCAAGAACACATCAAAAAAAAAATCATCCACCATAATTAGTAGGCTTCATCCCAGAGATGCAGGGATGGTTCAAAATACAAAAATCTGTCAATATAATCCATCATATAAAGAAAAAACCCACATGATCATCTCATTAGATGCTGAAAAAGTCTTTGACAAAATCCAACACCCCTTCAAAATCCAACATCTTGAAGAGATCAGAAACACAAAGAACACACCTAAACATAATAAAGGCAATTTACAGCAAGCTGACAGTCAACATCAAATTAAATGGAGAGAAACTCAAAATGATTCCACTAAATTCAGGAACAAGACAAGGCTGTTCACTCTCCCCGTATCTATTCAATATAGCACTCAAAGTTCTAACTAGAGCAATAAGACAACAAAAGGAGATCAAGGGGATACAAATTGGAAAGGAAGAAGTCAAACTTTTGCTATTTGTAGGCAATATATAGACAATATGACAGTATACATAGGTGACCCCCAAAATTCCAGTTATCAGATTGCCGAATGCCTTAACTGTCATCATAGAGCTTTCATCCAGTAACTGATGGAAGCAGATGCAGAGATCTGCAGCCCAGCACCAAGCTGAGCTCTGGTAGTCCAGCTGAAGGGAGGGAAGAGGTATTATATGAGCAAGGGGGTGTCAAGATCATGACAGGGAAATCTACAGAGACAACCGAACCAAGCTCATAGGAACTCACAAACTTTAGACCAACAGCTGTGGAATCTGCATGGGACCAGACTAGGCGCTATACATGTGGGAGACAGTTGTGTAGTTTGGTCTGTTTGAGGGGCCCCTGGCAGCGGGATCAGGATCTATCCCTGGTGCATGAGCTGGCTTTCTGGAGCCCAGTGCCTATTGTCGGATGCCTTGCTCAGCCTTGATATGGGAGAAGGGGCTTGGTCTTGCCTTAACTGAATGTACCAAGCTTTGCTGACTCCCAATGGGAGGCCTTACCCTTTTGGAGAAGGGGATGGAGGATGGTTTTGTGGGGACTGGGGAGGGAAGAAGGAGTGATGAGAGGGGGGAATCTGTGGTTGGTATGTAAAATGAATAAAAAAAAATTTAAAGAAAAAAAAGATAAGCAAGGGTAAGTGAAACACATTTCAAAACCAAAAATGATATGATCTATGTTGTGGAACAACATGAATCTATCACTGCTTACTAAATTCTGCATAAATAAGGAAGCACTCTGGCTGCTCGTCAGTCAGGCTGCAAGACTGGCACCACCACCACACCACCACTGTGGCCTGGCTCACCTCCTTGCCTTGTCAACTCCTTACATCCTCTGCTGGGACCTGTCCACTGCTGGTGATGGCTCCAGGCAGTCCGTGTTGTGGAATATTAGTTGAAGATGTGTTACATTTGTTTATGCTGAGGAATATTTGTTTAATGATGCAAACATGTTGCATTCTTTTATGTGGCATTTTTTAAAATTCTGTAAAGCTGTGTTACTTTGCCTGTCTAAAACACCTGATTGGTCTAATAAAGATCTGAATGGCCAATAGCAAGGCAGGAAAAAGGAAAAGTGAAGCTGGTGGGCAGAGAGAATAAGCAGAAGGAGAAAAAAAGAAGATGGGGGGAATGAGACAAAAGGAGAAGAGAAGACACCAGGGGCCTGCCACTCAGCTACACAGCAAGCCATGGAGTAAGAAGTAAAGAAAGGTATATAGAACAGAGAAAGATAAAAGCCCAGAGGCAAAAAGTAGATGGGATAATTTAAGTTAAGAAAAGCTGGCTAGAAATAAGCCAAGCTAAGACTGGGCATTCCTAAGAAAGAATAAATCTCCATGTGACTATTTGGGAGCTGGGTGGTGGACTCCCAAACAATAAAGAGCAAAGAGTAAAAACAACCAACTACAGGTCAGAAGAGCCAATAGTACTGTATTACACCCTCTCTAGTAACACAGAGAGCCCTTTCTATAGAAGTGTAAGCAACTGGGCCTGTTCCAAAGGTGTGGAACAAAGGTATTATATCCAGATGTCAGGTTTAGCAGGACTATGCCCAAGGAGAGCAGGCTGTGCTTCTGTATCTTCAGCTTCATTTTTTGGTACCACCTACATTGATAACTTGCAGTAATATAGCCATTAACACAATAGTAACTCTTTGATCCATGAACATAGGAAGTCCTTCTAGTCTAGTGTCCTCTTCAGTTTCTTTTGTTTGTTGGATGTTTTGTTTATATCAGTTTTTAATGTTTTCTTCTGTGGAAAAGACATTTTCAGCTTCTTGGGTTAATTTATTCTTGGCTGTTATTTTGAAGGTCTATTGGAAAGATTAACCACCACCATGTGTGGATGTAATTCTGAATGGTTTTATTAAATAAGAAACACAAAGCCAAATGCAGAGTTAAAAGCCCAAGAGGTCAGAGCAGCAGCCAAGAGCTAAGACCAAGACCATCTTCTTACCCCTTGCTGTCACTGTTGTCCTTCCCCTCAGAAAGAGACCTACTTCCTGTGTGTCTGTCTTTTTATTGACTTTCTGTTCTGCCTTATCATTAGTTGTAAACCCAACCACATGACCTCCTCGTCACTGCCTGTCTATACAGACCTCCAGGTCTCTATAGTTGGTATTGAGATTAAAGGTGTGTGTCTCCATGCTGGCTGTATCCTTGAACACACAGAGATCTGCCTGTCACGTGATCGGGGGATTAAGGGTGTGTGCTACCACTGCCAGACTTCTGCTAAATGACTTACTATTAGCTCTGACCCCCAGGAAACTTTATTTATTAACATACAAATAAAATCACATTTCAGCACAAATAAAATATCACCATAACCATCTTTCTTTTTTTCCCCAAGGATTCAGTAATTTATTCTAGATTCAGCTGATCCTCATCTGAGGCCATTCGTGTGGCTCCCTCTGATAACTCCATTGGGAATGATAGCAAAGATGATTTCACTCTCACTGCTTGTGACTACTATCATAAAATATTCTAAGAGGATGAACCTCATTAAGTAAATGCCATGCATGTTGAAGTGTAACACAAATCTTAAAAGGTCTTATTAGTAAAAAACCCAAAGCCAGATATTAGGGTAAATGCTGAAAGATCAGAGAGGCAGAGAGCACGCCACTAATTCTTACCCCTACAAAATCCTCTGCTGAAAGAGAGCAAGCTCCTCTTTCCACCCTGCCTTATCACTTCTTCTCTCTGCCCAGCTATATCACTTCCTGTCTGTCTGTACAGACCTCCAGACCTCTATGGTTAACTAGTGGCGAGCCCCTCCTTTTGATTTTCAATCAAGCTTTATTTGTTAGAGCATAAATAAAACATTACCACATTGAAGTTTCCCACTGGCCAATGAAAAGCATACAATCCATCTTGGTGTTAACTTGGGAGAGCAGTAGACAATATGTATCTGTCAGGAGGCACAATCCTCTGAGGATTATTCAATAGTCCTCAGAGCAAGTCCATCAGTGTGAGATGTCTTTCCAGCTTCTGGGGGTTTTGATTTTTAATTTCTTTCTTTGGTGTTCAAAATTTTTATTGCAAAGTTATTTCACTTTCTTAATTAGGTCTGTGCTAACATATTTAAGACTATTTTAAATGTATTTTTTTAAAAAATTTTACAGTATTTGTGTTAATGGCATATAGGAGTGATACTGGGTTTTGAAAGTTGATTTTGTATTCTGCCACTTCACTGGAAGTGTTTAGCATCCTTAAAGTTTTTTGGTGGAGTCTTTAGGGTCTCTTATGTATGAAATCATATCATTGGCAAATAAGGACACTTGACTTCTTCAGTTTCTACCTGAATCCCTTATTCTTCCTTCTCTTATTGCTGTAGCTAAGACTTCAAGCACTATAATGAGAAAAGAGAAAGTCAATACACTTGTCTTGTCAATATATAGCCTTTGTTGTGTTGAGGTATGTTCCTTCCATTCCTAGATTAAGGAAGTTTATCATATGTTTTATCACATGTTACATTTTATCAAAATCTTTTTGTGCATCTATTGAGATGATCGTGTAATTTCTGTCATTGGGTTCATTTACAAGCCATGTAGCATTTATTAATTTGCATATGTTGAACTCATTCTTACACCCCTGAAGTTTCTCTAGTACAGAAGTTCAGAGAGTTCGGCATGGAGACCAGCCTCTTAGAGACAGTCAAAGAAGAAGTGGAGTCCCAAACTTGGGTTGATCCAGGGGACGATGACAGCCCTAGCTGGAATCTTGACTCTAGCCTGTGGGAGAATCTGAAGCAGAGGACACACTGAGTCAGACCTGTATTCTGATGAGCCTGAGAAACTGTGGTATCAAAAGTGTCATTGGTTCAAGCCTGGAAGATTTGGGAAAAGATTTTTTTGGAAATAACAGGTGACTAATCAGGAGCCATCTGATTCTAATACTGTGGATGGCTATCATCTGGGTTTTTGTATTTGTATAACTCACCTTACATACAATGTTTCATTTAATGTTTGTGTTCGTCTGTTCAATATTTTATTTTTGGATCATTCCAAGTTTGAAGGTACAGTAAAATATTTTGCATATATACCTAGGAAGAGAATAAAATGGTCAGATAACATGAATTTGTTCACATTATGGCAGATAGTATAAATCATTCTGCAATGTGATTTTTCCAAGCCAATGCTCCCACAGCAATAAATAAGAATTCTCAGTGCACTCTGTAATACAATTAGGAAATGCCAGAATTTTACACTATTACCACTCTGAGGAATTCATAGTTTTAATCAGAGTTTATTTCGCCTTTTATGAAAATGAATTATAGTTAGGGAAGTGAAGCCCCTTTTCTTGCTATTGTATTTGGATATGTCTATTCAAGACATTTTCATGTTTTTTTTTGTAAGTTTTGAAGTTTTTTAACTTCATTTAAAGATTAATTTAACTACACGTTCTTTTTTTTTTTTTTTGGTTTCTTGAGACAGGGTTTCTCTGTGTAGCTTTGCGCCTTTTCCTAGAGCTCACTTGGTAGCCCAGGCTGGCCTTGAACTCACAGAGATTCACCTGGCTCTGCCTCCCGAGTGCTGAGATTAAAGGCGTGCGCCACCACCGCCCGGCTTAACTACACGTTCTTACTATGAGGTGTGTGTTCTACAAATTATTGTGTGCCTTTTTGTTCTCTTAATGGCATCTTACGATGAATAGGAGTTTTTTATATTAAATGTGATTAAACCAACGGGTTCTTTGTTGACATCTAGTCCTTTTCTCTCCTATTTTCCATCTTGAAAGGCCTGAAAATGATATCAATCATTTATGGAAATGCTTCATCATTCACATTTTTAAAAATCTACAATCCACTTAACTGATTTCTCTGAATGTCAGTAATATTAAACTGAATTTTGTCACTCTTAAGCACAGATGTAAGTTGACCTACCATGACTTATTGGAAAGAACATACTTCCCTTTCAGCTGCAATGTCTTGAATCTCCATGGACTGTACAGAGTCTGCACACGTGCATTTATCTCATTATGCTCACAACTACATATCCTGTGTTAGCTACTCTAGTCTTCGTTCTTGTTTGAAATCTCTAACACAACTTGTGATCTCTTGTAGTCTCCTGTTGTCTTGGTTAGGGTTCCTATTGCTATGATGGAATACCATGAAGAAAATGCAAGTTGGAGAGGAAAAGATTTATTTGGCTTACATATCCAAAGACACAGTCCATTGAGGAACCCAAGGCAGAAACTCAAACAGGGAAGGAACCTGGAGGCAGGAGCTGATGCAAAGGCCATGTAGGGGTGCTGCTTACTGGCTTGCTCCTAATGGCTTGTTTAGCCTGCTTTCTTATAGAACCTAGGACCACTAGCCCAGGGATGACACTACCTACAGTGAACTGGGCCCTCCCCAGCCAATCACTAATTAAGAAAAATGTCCTACAGGCTTGCCTACAGCCCCATCTTATGGAAGCATTTTCTCAGTAAAGGGTCCATCCTTTCAGATGACTTTAGCTTATATCAAGTTGACATAAAACTGTCTAGCACACCTATGGATTTTATAAGCTGATTAATTTCCTCCAAAATAGTCATTGGAATTTTACTTGCTATTGTATTAAAAGTGAAGGTGAATATGCATAGAAATGTCATATTAAAAACAAATGAATGTTATAATCCATTTTCTAGATAGGTCTTTTTTTTTTTTTTTTTTTTTTTGGTTTTTCGAGGCAGGGTTTCTCTGTAGCTTTGGAGCCTGTCCTGTCCTGGACTAGCTCTGTAGACCAGGCTGGCCTCGAACTCACAGAGATCCACCTGCCTCTGCCTCCCTGGAGAGATGGCTCAGCCGTTAAAGGCTAGGCTCACAACCAAAAATATTTCTTGACTCTCTTTATGTTTTCCAGGATTCTTTTATAATTGTCAATATATAGTTCTGGAAATTTTTTTTTTTCGAGACAGGGTTTCTCTGTGTGGCTTTGCGCCTCTCCTGGAACTCACTTGGTAGCCCAGGCTGGCCTCGAACTCACAGAGATCCGCCTGGCTCTGCCTCCCAAGGGCTGGGATTAAAGGCGTGCGCCACCACCGCCCGGCTAGTTCTGGAAATTTTTATCAGATTTATTATACAGTAAATTTTGAGTAAACTTGTCAAATACAGGTATATACAAAGTACACATTTCACAAGTGTTCAGCTTTGTGAATTTTCACAAACTTAACATACTATCAGAAATGAAATAAAAAGGTAGAGCATGCCAGGGGCTCCCCTCATGCCCATGTTCAGTATCCACCACCTCTACTTTGCCCCTTCAATGAAAATAAATAACCCTGCTATGAGCATCATACAGTGAGGGCTGTCTAATGATGAGTATCTTTGTTCAGTGTTATCTTGTGAGACTTTAATCTACCTCCTTTTCATTTAGCAGATATGTAGTGAAAATATAGTTGGATAATAAAGAAAATTTCATATTTTAGCTATTTTGTGTCTTTTTGTTTGTTATGACAAAGTGATGTCATATGTCGTACACATATATCTGTCTCAATATTATATTTGCATGTGGTTCTATGTGTTATATAGGTTATGCGTGTGTTTATTATCTTACTACTGTTAAAATAATATTATCATTTACTTTTTGAAACTAATGCCAGTTGTGTTTGTTTGTGTTTTGTTTTTATATCTCATCCTCGTCTTGTTTTTTCATTATGTATAGATCACTCACAGTTTTCCATAGTGTGTCAGGATGAGCTCGTCCTCCTGTATCAATGCTCATCACTTGTGATGTGATGCCAGGAGCTGGGTCTCACAGCTCATCCTCTGATATCAGTGCTCACCACCTGTCACATGATGCCAGGAGCCAAGACTCTGGTGAGAAACTTGGTTTTTTTCAGCTGTCAGTTTCACCCTGTGTTTATCTACGGAGCCAATGCAATTATAGAGTCCAGCATTTCTGAAATGGATGCCCACTTCCTTTCCTAAGATTTCACCCTCCTATGGTGGGATGCCTGGCTCAGCCTTGATGCAGGTGGGAGGAGCTTAGTCCTGCCTCAGCTTGGTATGCCATGCTTTGTTGACTCCCATGGGAGACCTTACCCTTTCTGAGGAGTGGATGCGGGGAGGGGTAGGAAGGAAGTGGGGGGAGGGAATGAGAGGAGAGGAGGGAGGGGAAACTATGGTTGGCATGTAAAATAAATACAAAATTAATAATAAGAAGAAAAGATTTCACCCTCATTGGTCTCTTTAACAGACTTCCTTTCCGCAGAATCACTCACTTCCCAAGACAGAGTAATCTCTAACTTGACCATGCAATCTCAGAGTACGTGGCCTCAAAAGAAAAGGCAGATTGAGGGCTCATTTATTTTCCTGCGGTGCTTGGGGAACTCAGAGGTAGACTCGGATGCAGTCCAACCCCAGGCTGAGTTCTGCCATTGGCACCAGGCTTGTTGCTGTCTTCATGAGTGTGGTGGCCCCTTGGCTTAGGGACAGTGACTTAACCTGTGACAGAGTTGGACTAAGCACATTGTGGAATCCACATTCCCAAATGGAAGACTCCAAAACTCACAGGCGAGTGCAGGGATTTGGGTGAAGTGCTAGAGTGTTGTTTGTTCTTAAGACCTTCACCCGCACACTTTGAGGGAGCCCATGGGCTCTCGCCTCTGCTCTTCCCCTTCCACCTGGTTCTGCTCTCTCCTTTGCCTTATTCTCCCACCCTTCTCTATCTTATTGTGCTTTGAAGAGCAAGAAAATAGTCTCTGGTTGGACTTCACTGTTTAGGTTTCTTCCAGTATCTGTAATCTTCTGTCACCCCTTACCCCCGTCCCACGCCTATATGTATGTCAAGAGGTTTTATAAACACAAGTACAAACCCTCTTTATCAAGAATTGTCAGGTCATGTTTTCAAATAACAAGCTTCTGGTTTTGTCTTTTTATGCTGTTTTCCCAGTAGCTATTCTATGGCAGGCAATGGGAATGCTGTGTGAGAACAACAGCAACTGAAAACAGCTCAGGCACCCTGACTTTGGAAGCCCAATGGAGGACAGGGGCATAGTTGACAGTGAACAGACACAGTGATGGTTCCAAGCTTTTGGACAAGTTCCCAGTCAGCAACACTGTCCAGGCCATGAAATTTTTCTGGACTGTGAACTACAGATTGTCCCTGTGGAAGAATGTGTCGAAAAACAGTCTTCAAAAGTACCCTGGCGTCGGAAGACACGGCTCAGTAAACAAAGTGCTTGCCATGTAAGCACGAGGACCTGCCTTTGCAGGCCCAGAGCCCATGTAAAAGCCACAAGCTGGAGTGTGCATCTGTAACCCCAGCATTCTTAACGCAAACCCAGAAAGTGGGTAGGGCTTGCCTCCGAAGCTTATGGGGCCACTAGCCTAACTTATGAAACAGAAAAACAACAAAAGAGGCACCCTGCCTTAAACAAGGTGAAAATCAACCCTCCCGCTTGAGTGGGCCACACCTGTGACTGTACTTACACACAAGAGCCTGTGTATACACCTGTACACACACACAAGCATACACACACATACATACAGTACAGAGAGAGGTCGATCAAACATATGCACAGGACAGAAAAATACCACAGAAAAAAGAGGTTTAATTGCCCTTGAACTTCAATTTTGTAGTTGGCTGTCTCTTTCGATGCTTTAAAAGAAAAAAAAATCACATCCCCTTTTGCTGTTGGAGAAAAGCAACCAGATTCCTAGAAATTCCCAAGTTAGAGTAAAAGTTCAGTCACTTTCAGTTTCCATCACAATTATATTCCAGGAAATGCCTTCACAAAGACCTATGCTTTGGCTTAAGAGTTCATTTTCCTGCTGGGAAAACAATCCTGCCAAGCTGCTTGCAAGCACAACTCCTGGAAGTGCGTTCAGTTTGGACGGAGAAACCTCGAGGTTCAGATCCCAGAACCACCCTGCCTCGCTCCTCCTTAGGAGCTGGTGTGTGGTACTTGTTTGTTTAACATCTTTCTTGGAACAGACTATGTACAGACTGTAAATAGGCCTGTTGCTAGGGCTTGTCACACACACACACACACACACACACCACTGAAATATCACTTGCCGAACAGTCGTAAACACTTTCTATTGCTCAGGATAAAAGCCGGGCGTGGTGATACACGCCTTTAATTCTAGCATTACGGAGACAGAGGCAGGTGAATCTCTGGGTTTAAGGCCAATCTGGTCATACAGAGTGAAGTCCAGGACAGCAGCCAGGGCTACACAGAGAAACCCCTGTCTCGGAAAACTAAAAACTAAAAAAAAAAAAAAAAGTCTAAACTACTTACGCAGTCTGCCCCCTGCTGGCCCTTTCTAAACCCAGCCTGTCTCAGATTCACAACCTGCATCCAGAAACAAACTCTTCCCCAACCTGGAGTTTTTGCACAAAATCCTTCTGCCTAGAACTAATTTTTACTATTTATCTGAGGAAATTGTGCTTCTTCAAAGTTCATCTTAATTCTACATTTCCTATGGAAGTATTTCTGTCCAAATAGGGTCTCCTTTCTATACTTACTCCATGCGGTATCTCCTGTTCCCTTACGATGCTTAGCAGAAATTGAAATATT